>NW_017387303.1:1042071-1233057 GCF_001636725.1 Cordyceps fumosorosea ARSEF 2679 | reverse complement strand
AGGCGCAGAAGGCGCCGCGCGAGTTGGACGTGTCCGCGCTCGCACGCGGCCTGCAGCGCGGTCCGGCCGTTGTACCGCGTCACCGCCGGCTCGTCCACGCGTGCGCCGGCGGCCAGCAGCGCGTCCACGACGGCCTCGTCGCCCTGGCCGCAGGCGAGCTGCAGTGCGTTGCGCTGCATGTTGTGGCCGCCACCGGCGTGCACGTCTGCGCCGGCAGCGAGCAGCAGCCGCACGGCGGCCAGGTCGCCCTGCACGCACGCGGCCTGCAGCGCCGTCTGCCCGTAGTACCCGCGCGGCGGAGCATGCGCGGCGGCCGGGTCCGCGTCGAGGATGCGCCGCATGAGGGCGAGGTCGCCGGAGCGCGCGGCGAGTTGCAGCGGCGTCCAGCAGAACTCGTCCGCGTCGGGCGTCTCGAGGCGCGGATCCCAGGCGGCGTTGAGCGGCGGCAGGGCAGTCCCAGTCATGGTTAGCTTTTGCCCAGGGCGGGTGTGTGATTGTGAAAACTGCGAGGATGAAAGGGGAGTTTCAATGCTGGACGATGTGGCGTATATTTTTGATGACGATCCGTGTTAGCGTGCGCCCTTGTAGGATCAACATTGTTGTAATCGGGTAGACGGCACCGTCAGCATGTGGCTACACTTGCGCCTTTCCTACGACGTCCTAGGACGAGGCTGTATAAAGTCGGGCGACAGATCTGCTCAGTGACATCTTGGTCGTTGTGCCCCAGCATTCTACCATGCCCAGCAAGATACAGACAGGGAAATTGGGTCAAGTGGAAAGCATGCGTTATCACCATCCACGGCGTTTGGCACGCAAGAGGGGATCATGATCCGGCGCTCTGTGAGGCTACGGTAATATTGCATGTAGACCGCAGGTCCTCAATGATGAAAGTATTAAAAAAAGCAAAAAGATTTCTTAAACTGATAGGAATACCCATAGTACTGGCTTAATAGACGTGTAAATTAGTATTAGTATAGTAGAATGCTCCGTTATTTCCGTCTCTAAAAGCCATGTCACTCATGTCCTTCTGGTAGTATTAGACGCTAGGCTAGATATCCCGCGTCGGAGTGTTACGCATCTTCAGCATCTTGCCAGTCAAAGGCCCGCCTTCCCACCGCACCGGTACCACTCGACGCCCCCTCCGGCTCCTCCTCCGGCAGCCAGCGTTTCTTCCGCGACGACGCGCCCCATCCCGCAGTCTGCGCCAGAGTCGCCGCCACGTGATCCGCCTCGCCGTCACCATCGTACGCGAATGGCTGCCCTGGCAGCAGCGGGATGTGGTTGTAGCGCCAGTCCCAGACGGCGGCGTACGAAGCGCGGTACGACGCCAGCGCCGCGCCGACGCCGATCGCCGCGCCCGCGGCGATGTCGTACCAGTTGTGCGCGGCGTCGACCGTCAGCGCGCAGGCGACGGTGGCGGCGACGAGCAGCGGCAGCAGCGTGAGGGCGAGCTTCCAGAACGCCGGGCGGTGGTCGGCCCAGACCTTGAGCTTGGCGTGCGTCCAGAGGAAGAGGAAGCCGAGGCCGGCGAAGGCGGCGGTGGCGTGGCCGCTGGGGAACGCGGTGGCGGCCGTCTTGAGCAGCCAGGGGTCCGGCTGCGTGCAGACGTCGGTCGAGTACATGACGCGCTGGAAGCCGACGCCGTTGAGGCCGGTGCGGTTGTTGGCGCGGCCGAGAGACGGGTCGGGCATGCAGACGGAGAGGAAGTAAGGGCGGAAGCCGCCGACGAGCTGCTTGAGGACGACCTGGGCGAGGGCGCCGAGGAGCCCGGCCCAGGCGGTACCGAGGACGGCGTTGCTGGCGTCCCACAGGGAGTGTAGCCGCAAGGCGCCGGCGACGAGGTAGACGAGCATCGGACCGCCGAGGGACAGCGTGCCGGCCTGGTGCGCGGGGAGGAGCCAGCCGCGGTAGGGGTAGGCCCATTCCGGGTAGACAATGTCGCCGGAGCCGTCAAAGGTGATGGGAAATGTGCGCATACATGGGATGGGGGCGTAGTAGATCTGGCGAGTGGTCAGTTTCTTGTAAAGCAGCCATTGACAGCGAGATGAATGCACACCGCCCACCAACTTGGGGAAGGGAGGGCTGAGGGAGAAGGGGTCAGCGTACGGCAAGGGCCAAGCCTCCGACAATGGCCATGGTGACGAGATCCGGCCACACAGTCCGGATCCAATGGTGGAGGACCGCGGCTGCGGGTCGTTGTCGTGAGGGCATCTCGACGCTGGGCAGAGTACTGCGAGCCTGGCAGGCGGCGGTGGCGGTTTTGGTGATATAGACCAGAGAGGTGATGAAGGGCTGTGAATGGATAAAGCAGCAGGGTATTCTGCAGCTTCTGCCGAGAAGCGCGGTGTCGACGCGGTTGTTTGCAAGCAGGTGTCGCGTGCGCGTTGTTACAAGCCATGTCTTATTAACAAAGCCCAGGCCGAGTTGGGCTTGGTTGACGTCATGTGCGCTCACACAGCAGCATGTTCGACCCCCTATATTTCTGCCTTCTATTTGGAGTGCCTTTGATAACGCGCATGAAGAAATATCATGGTTCGGTAAAAAATTGGCATTCTTTCGGAATGATCTCGTTCTCGAGGGTGCTGTGGCAGCCAAGTGGTGTACAGACGCCGATCACTGGGCCGCCCATGCTGAAAGATTAGTTGTACGCCCACGGTTTCCGAAGCATTTTAGATGCCCCTTTGCGGTTTTGGAAAAACGTAAAGCATCTTGCTCGCATGTTAACCCATTGGCTCATGATTTGACCCACGCAAGACACCCTTTCAACGCCGTCACGATTTTTGCCACAGCGGTATCCTGGAAAACTGAACCGACGGGTCGATGACACGGAAGTTTGACCCCTTCATATCGTACGACGAAAACCACAGTTCAGCACAGTCTATAAAATACTGAAAAGATTAAGATAATAGCTATGCTGTGAGGCTTTATGAGTTTAACCGGCCGGTAGCTGTGTTGACGTATCAGTGGACGCTTAGAATGAGCAGGCGGCGCCGCTCACATACTGAAGTGGCTTTTGATAGTCGTGTCTAGCGCTGTGATTTGAATTGTATAGTTTTATATTTCTTATCCGTGTTATATTTGTTGCATTGGTTTGTATTTCTTGCCTGGTTCTTTTTTTTTAGGTATTGCTTTATTCCTTCCCTAGCTATCTATTCCCTGCTGGTATCACAGTAGCTGCAAATGACATCTGTGTCTACTTCCTAGAAGGATATGGTAGACAATACAACCGTGCCTCTAAAATAACGTTTTACTTCGCAGAAATATTATCAGATTTTCTTCATTCTATTCCTCACCATTTCTACGTCGAGTTTCCACTGCAGAGCCATGCTCTCACCCTCGCTGTCGCCGTTGCATTCTATGGTACTTGCAACTGTACAGCCGGGCTTGCTTGCCTCATCCTCTCCCGCTCACCATCTCAACTTCGTCATTGCATTCTATCTCCCATGCGGTATCTGACGGAATCACGACGACCAAAAATCGACCGGAAGAAACACACTCACACGGTAGCTACCAGGTAAATCGCACCTCATCACTACCACAATCCGTCGGCCCACACTAGCTCCCCCAAGCTAACAACGTCCCGTCCAACGTTTAGCATCCCGCGATCAAGATCCTCGGCTGCGGCATCTCCACGATCGAACCTCCAAAACTACACATCCCCAACTACTAGTCAAACGAGGCTACCCCCCGTCGCCATGTCGGCATCGCCGTCCCTCGTCGACAGCGTCCGGCACCACGCCGTCGGCGCCTACAGCTATGCCCAGCGCTCCCTCGACCGCGTCGTCGAGCCCGAGACGCGCCTTCGCGCCTACGACGCCTCCTATGCCCTGGCTTCCACGCGGCCCTTGATATTCGTATGTTTTTCAACCCCCTCTTCCTTCAATATGCTGACAAAACCCACGCAGTCCGCCGCCGCCACCCTCCTCTTCTTTTCCGCCCTGCCCATCCTGCTCTTCTCCGTCTTCGCCGTCTCCGTCGCCACCATGGCCGTCGGCGGCGGCATCCTCTTCGCCCTCTTCTGGCTCGCCCTCGGCGTCCTCTTCCTCGTGCCCACTCTCGCCGTCACCTCTCTGCTCGCCCTGCTCGTCTGGGCCTGGGCTGCGGGCAGCTTCGTCATCGCCCGCGCCGCGTACCGCGCCGTCGTCGCGTGGGAGGCCGGCGGCGATGGCTCGCGGGGCATCGCTGCGTCAGAGACGAGAGCTCAAGGGTTCAAGCGGCCGCCGCCCGTGCCGCAGGTCCGGCCCGAGAAGAAGACGGCCAGCGGCAACGGCCACGATGCAGTCCCAGTTGCCAAGGACGCGTAGGTGTGGGAATAGGAATGTCACTGGCGGGGATTTCAATAATGCGCCAGCTTCGCCGTGGAGAATGGTAATGGTGGAGGTTTCAATGATTGAATGACAATATGTATACCTAGATTGGCAAACTCGCTCGCAAACATAATCTTATTCGCGTACGCATTGCTTCACGCACGCACGCCCTCGAGCAATTCTCAAAGTCACAAATTGAGTCACATCCACCGCATTCCAAAAGTATGTCTATTATCATCTACCAAAGAATCCTCCGCCGCCGTCCCACTAGTCGTACACGCCAGCCTACAAGTACAGACCCTCCGGCTCGCCCTCCTGCTTCGTTTTGAGCACACGCTCCCTCGCTGTGCGGAAGTCGGCCATCTGCACGCGCATACGGCGCTCACGCAGCGCCATCATCCCCGCCTCGGAGCAGATGGCCTTGATGTCCGCACCCGACAGATCGTCCTTTTGCGAGATGAACTCCTCCAGGTCCACGTCGTCACCCAGGTTCATCTTGGACGTGTGCAGCGTGAAGATCTTCCGCTTCGTGTTGGTGTCGGGGTTCTCGAACAGGATCTTGCGGTCAATGCGGCCCGGGCGGATCAGCGCCGGGTCCAAGGTGTCGATCTTGTTTGTCGCCATGATGACCTTCACGTCGCCGCGGTCGTCGAAGCCGTCGAGCTGGTTGAGCAGCTCCAGCATGGTGCGCTGGACTTCCCGCTCGCCGCCCGACGTAGAATCGTAACGCTTTGTACCGATGGCATCAATCTCGTCGATGAATACAATAGATGGCGCGTTTTCTCCGGCAACCTGAACATGTTAGACTTGTGACTATTCGGCCTACCCATGGTTGTGTTTCTTACCTGGAACAGTTGTCGGACCAGGCGTGGACCATCACCAAGATATTTTTGAATCAGCTCACTACCGACAATACGCAGAAATGTCGCTGATGTTTGATTCGCCACCGCCTTAGCCAACAGGGTTTTACCGGTACCTGGAGCACCGTACAGAATAACACCCTTGGGCGGCTTGATACCCATCTCCTCGTACAGCTCGGGATGTAGCAGCGGCAGCTCGACAGACTCTCTTACTTCCTGGATCTGCTGCTCCAGACCACCAATGTCGGCGTATGACTCTGTGGGCGCCTTGTCCAGCTTCATGACGCTGACAATCGGGTCTGTGTCGTCTGTGAGCACGCCGACAATACTGACGCTCTTGTGGTGCAGGAGAACACTGGCGCCGGGTTCCAAAAGGTCTTTGTCGACGAAGCTCATGATGCTGACATAGTATTCAGGGCCTGTCGTGCTACTAACAATGGCATGATCGTCGTCAATCAGCTCCTCGAGCGTGCCGACACCCATGGGGCTGCCTCGCATGTCATCAACGCGGCTACGCTCGTCGGCGTTTCGGTCAGCGTCGGCTTCAGAAGAGGTTACCTGACCCTCTTTGGCAGCCTTGGCCTTGCGCAAACGCTCCTGGTTCTCGACGTACTCCTCCTCGAGCAGCAGGTGATCGTGGATGCGCTGCATGCGGAGCAGGCGCAGCTTGCATCGGCTCGTGGGGAAAACAGCGGGAAGCTTGGCGGCGGCGCTCGTGCCGCCCTGCTTGCGCTTCTTGCGGCCGACTCGGGTCGTGGGCCGGGGGGGAGGCTCGTACTTGGGCTTATCCTTCTATTGCGCAGGTTAGTCCGAGGCGGTCCAATGCATCGAAATCATCCTCCATCGGGGTCTCCGTACCTTCTTATCCTTATCCTCTCGTCCTTCTCCGCCTCCCATGCCAGATTGACCTTGACCCTGCGAGCTAAGTCAGCGAAACAGTACTTCACAGCAGCTGGAGCAACGGCGAGAAGGAGCTTACCATCTTGGCTGGTCAAGCTCGGGGAGCTTGGGAGTTAGACTAAAGATATGAAAATAGGCGCGGAAACAAGGTTCGACTATGCTGTAGATCGATGGGTGTCGTGCGGATGCAATTCGTGGCGATAGCGTGAGATGAGAAGTGCGAAGATGACGGGGTCCGTTGTTGCCATCAGGCGCCAGCGACCGCGACAGCTCCAAGGAACTAAGTCACGTGTGGCAGCAGCCAGCAGCCTCCCTGACTAAGCTAGCCAGTGTGTGTGCCCAGTGTCTACTGCGTGTGAATGGGCATCATGGGACATGATTCGCCGGCGCAACAAATGGCTAATAAAACAAGAACCAGAAGAAACGCGATTCAATTAAAAAAAGAAATTAAGCAAGAAGTTTCTGTCTAAATGCAGCACAATGGCGGTATTTCGCCTGTCTCACGCAATCGTACATGCAAAGCCCGAATCAAATACGAACCATTAGTTAGTAGAAAAATGCTGTCGAGTTCACCTCTTACAGCATTAGGTATCCATAAAACACCAAACACGAAATGCTTGATATACATAAAGCCACTGGGCGGCATCAAAATGAATCTAAGATAAAATCCCCCTCATTACAATCCAACTCTCAGCTTACTATAGCAATCAAGTGTTTACAGGGCAAGGAGAGCAGCGATAGCAACCACACCAGCGGCGAGGACGCCAGAGGGAGAGGTGCGAACACCAAAGTTCTCCTTCTTGCCGCTGCCGCCGCTGCCGCCGGTCGCACTGGGGGCGGCAACGTTGGCGGTAGCAGTGGCGACAGCCTTGTTCAGCTCCTTGGCACTATTGAGGCGGGACTGGCAGTCGGATGCGGTGTTGCCCTTCTGGATCTTGGCGCCCTTCCAGCCACAAGCATCCGAGCTCTTGCCGTTGAGCTGGTAGTAGGCATCAAGGACGAAGGAGAGCTTTTCCTTAGCACTGCACATGCTGTAAGCACCGTAGTTGCCGAGGTTGGGGGCACTGAGGATGCCGGCGCAGGGCTTGCCCTTGGCGCCACAGATGTTGCCGAAGAGATCACCATAGCTCTTCTCGTCAAGGTTGTCGGCGACCACGCATTCAAGAGAGTCGGCCATGCACTTGCAGAGATCCTTGTCGGGGGTAGGAGGGAGCTGGGAGGCAGCTTGCCAGGCCTTGGAGACCGAGGGGCACTGCGCGGCCTGGCCAGAGGCGGTGTACTTGTCCATCGTCACACCCTTGGGGTCAGCATCAGCGTGAGCCTTCTTCAGACCGTCATAGTCATCCTGCTTCTCAACAGAGCCGCTGTCAACCTTAACAACACCTGAATTATGACGTTAGCTTGTCTCATCCGAGTACTTTGCGTGTAACCAACATACCATAATCGTTCTCCTCCTGGAAGTACATGTAGACGAGACCGCCGCTAAAGACACCTGTCATCTCGTCCTTGTAGAGAGCAGTAGTTTCTTCCCACAGGCGGCCCTTGGCACCGTTGGGGATGTTGCAGCCGTACTCGGCAAGGAAAACAGGAACGCTGAAATCCTGGAAGAACTTGACCTGCTGGTCATAGCCAGATTTCTGCATAGAGCTCTTGCCGCACCAGGAGTAGATGTTGTATCCCCAAAAGTCAATAGACTCCTCCGCCTTTCCGCAGTTGAAGTAGTCGGCAATCTCCTTGCGAATATCCTTGTCGTCGTTGGCGGCGTAGCCAACACCAATCCAGCGCTTCTGGTTATCTTTGATGTACTTCTTGGTGTCGCGAACGGCGGCCTTGACAAAGGCAGAAGCGCCTGTGTTGTTGGCAGAGTTGCTGACTTCGTTGCCGGCAAAGAAGCCAACAACGTTAGAGTACTTGCTCATCTCGTCGACGACAGCCTTGTAGCGGTCGAATAGCACAGTGTTCCACTGAGGGTCGTCGCGGTTGATGGAAGTGGCGGGCTCGGAGAGATCCGAGACGACGTAGATGCCGGCATCCTGTAGGAGTCCCATGCAGTAAGAGTGGTCCTCTTTGGGGTCAATGGCGTAGGTTCGGACAATGTTGATGTTAAGGTCCTGGAGGTAGGGAACATCTCGCTTGCAGGCGTCCTTGTCGGCGAGAGGGTCCATGTACTTGGAGGTCGGGTCAGACTTGGCGCCAGCAGCACCAATGTCACGCTGGTAGGCAATACCCTTCATGAAGAACTGAGTGCCGTTGGGATAGAAGAATTTGGAGCCCTAAAGAGAGAATTATTAGTATTGGTGGTGCGTCGTGAGCGGACAGGCGGTGTTGGCATCTCACCTTCGCGACGATGGATGGTAGGTCGGCCGCAGCGGCCGCGCCGGCTAGGGCGAGGAGAGAAACAGCGGACTTCATAGTTTCGAGATTCGTAGTAGATTTATTCGATATCGTATAGCGAGGCTCGGGTCCGAAATAAAAATGCGTAACTAGAGAGAAAAAGAAGAGTAGGAAATGTTCAATGTTGTTTCTGTGCAAATGAGTGTGAGAAGCGGCCAAATTCAACCGAGGAAGCCAACCCCGGAAATAGAGTAGAGAATAGTGAAAACGAGGGAGAGACGGAAAGACGACAGATAATGAAGGAGGGAGAAAGACGAGAGGAATCGAAGCTATACGTAGTACAAGTATCAGCACACGGCACGCCGAGAGATGGGACGGGGCCTATTTGCTGGCTGAGCCTTGCTGGGCCAAGCCTGGGCCAGCGGCTGGGGTCTGGTCGAGTCTGCAACACCAAGAACAAGCCCAGACTCGAGCCCAGACGGTAGCGCAGCAGGACGGTGGAGAGGACATGTTCCGGGCGCTAGCCGGATAGGTTCATTGAGGTGGGATTGTGTTTATTGTCCTGATTATCATGATATTATTAGCCCATAGAAAGACGGTGGTTAACCAGGGGGGCCGAGGAGGAATGAGGCGAACCTGAGTGTAGACAGGGGTAGTTTAAGCAGTGGGCAGGGGGGCGTCCCACAGTGGATGATTGCGCCGAGCAGCCCCTGAGGAGTGCTGAAGGTCTGTTGCACTCGTTCGCTGTAACTCTCTGTAACTCGCTGCAACCGCTGTAACTCGCCAGCACCGCCCCCTCTCCCCCCGTAAGCGCCGAAATGTCCACCCCTCCCGCCATCCCACCTTCCACAGCAAACAACCTCCAATCACCAACCTCATCCTCCGCCAGGAACAGGAGCCCCTTGTCTAGCCTCAGATGGCGACGATATTACGGATAGTCGGTCTGTAATTTCACATTGAGCGCTGAAAAGCTCCCAATGCAAGCCATCACCGTTTTTTCCTAGTAAGCTTTCAATGCTCACCACGTGCGAACCGCTCCCCCGAGAAAAATACTGCAACCCGTGGGCCGTACAAGCGCTACCATCCTGCCAAGCAGTGAAGCAAGGCTGTGCTCTTGAGCCAATCTTGGCCAAAGCAACTTGATCCACAACATGCAAGGTACGCACAAGTTGGCCGCCAAAACCCCCATTCCTTCGCCTTTCACTGACTGTGGGCGCTGGGAAAAGGGGGTTGGCGTCAAGACTTTGTTCCACCAAGATCTGCCGTCAGGCGAGACAATGGGAATCCTAGTGAGAAGAACCTGCTCTGTGCTCAAAGCTTCGTGCGATTCCTTTCGTCTGCCAACAATCGGTCCCGCGTGAGTCCACTCGTCAGGAGTCGGTCATGCCCGCTGCGGAACCCACCACTGTCCAGTGCGACTCAGGTTTCAACAAAGGGATCAAGGCTTGCGGCATGACGAGCATCCGTCCATACAACGGGTGCGGCGGATATACTGGCCATCCCATTCCAACCACCAATTTTTGGCCCTGCTTGGCAACTTTCAAGCCCACTGTGGCGTGCCCAGCGTTGGCAGATTACGTGTCAGGGAGTTATTGCTCGTTAGGTCAACTTTAACTCAGGAAATCTGCTCGTCTTATTCGCACCTGTTCGGTTAAGGATGGTTTCTCATAGACACTGCCCTCATCAGTACAGTCTGCTACCGTTGTTTGACCAGCTAACCTGAAATCGAGGCGCTGCAGCAGAGAACAGTTCCAGGTCATGACCAGTTCGCATGTCACATCATGCTTGACTCGTCGACCTATTAAATCCAATCCCCCTTCTAGTTGGTTGCTCCGCTGCTTTCTTGTCAGCGGTTTTAAGCATATAACGCCACTCGAGAACGCCGATCTAAACTTTCATACTCGCCCGCCCCAGCACACCCTCCTCAAGCGGCGCCTTGCATTGTGTTCCCATGTGGATCAAGCCAACGGGCTGTCGCTTCTGTGGCCGCTGTTTCGCTTCAAGTCCCAATACAATGAATTTTGGCTTTCATCCGATATTTGCTCAGCTGCGTTTCAAAGTGCAGGGCTTGAAATTTCAAGTAAAATTCATTTCCTTTAACTTTTCGGGAGAAAATTATCGAAATTGGCCAGTAAGAAGATGGCGCCCGTCGTTCTTGGGCTCAGCTAGCGAGCTCGCCATCATGCTCGTGTTCGCAGCTCTACGCCCAGAGACCAATTTGGCTGGCGACTGAAAGCAAAATCAAAAGAACAAACTCTCGGCCAGTCAATGGCAGGTAGCAAGCATTATCAACTTATCCTCCACGCCAATTTCTTAGAAATGTTTCCCTCCGCACTTCTGCCCAGAGTCTAAAAATACATGTCTATGGCCTTGCGGGCCAAGTGCCTAAAGCAACTACAAAATACCCAGAGAATATATAATGAATCTCCAATCGACATATCAAGTGCTTCCGAAGAGACTCTGGGCAGATCAGTTTCCGCGGCTGGGCGGCTGGGCAGCGCCTTGGCCGCGGTGTGCCATGCCCAGTAGCTTGCCTTGGCTGTTTCTTTTTCTTAGATTACGACGACCGCGTTAATAAATGAGCTTGGACTCAAGCAATAAAGTTGGTCAAGGCTTTGGCAAGACTGTGATCTGCACGGAGATGAGGAGCAACCTATCTATTGCCTTGGCTGCTAGGTGTGCTTGGCTGCACAGCCACGAATCAAAAGACAGATTCACCGAGGTAAATCAAGCTGAAACTAGTATTTGTACATTTCTTTGTATTTGCAAAGTTCAGGATCTACAAGTTTCATTCTTAGTGTACAAAATGAGATACCCAGTCTCCAGTGTAGTCCGTTCTGTTCCCCACGCCAACGCCAGCAAAACAGTATGTCCAGTACGCCGGCGAGGTGAAGGAAATAATTCGTGTAAATTCCGTGGTCACTTTTGTTGTAATAATGGCATAAGTCCCTCGTGTTTCGTTCGATGTTTCCTCCTCCAGGTCATTGCTCTTCAACGACCGCACGCTTTGTAGTACAAGGAACCGAGGCCAACAAGCACACTGTCCCACAGGTCGTATACTCGCCTCCAAATCCCAACTCCTGTATGCCACGACTCCGAGTATCGATGTTGAAAATTCGGCTTCGAGTATGACGTGTATTGCTCCATGTTTGGTCTCCTATTCCATGTCAGTCACAGGGAGCTTAATCATGGCCACTTGTCCGCACCGAGTTTACCGAGAGATCAAGGTGATGATGTTTTTTATGCAACTCATGCTTGCAGCACATTAAATATCTAGAGTTTCACATCTTGCATAGTTGCATCGCTTATTTGCCTTCTGATGAGGTGCACATGACGAAGCTCATGCCGACCCGGTTAGTGCTGGGCGACGGCCCCGCAGCTCCGTCACCTGCTCCCGTCCCAATGGAACGGCCGGGCACGTCGACGAGCCGCCCCGGGATGGAAAACGTAAATCGTGACTGTATTTTCTAAATCACTTCTCTGCGATTCATGACCGTCAATATCATGAGAGATGTTTTCTTTCTCGTAACAGCTCTGACAGCGATGTGACGTCATGCATATTTACGCCATTCGGAGGTAAAGCGCCGCCGGAACAGAGACTTGCGAGGTTGTGTTTGTCTACTTTTTCAATCCGAGTTTGTATTGCAAGGTCAACACATTGTCCCTAGCGACTATCACGCGAGCGTTGTATGCGCGACCGAGCTACTTATGTCCCGGAAGCAGGTGAGATTCTGTGTCGCTCTGTCAATCTTCTTATTATCCACGTTTTTGCAACTCCGCGCCAAAATGTCGGATCCTTGATGCCATGTTTCGCCAACGCAGCTACTACCGGGTAGCACGGTAGCTACAGGGACGTTCCTGCAAGCCAGTCTTGCGCATCCTACCCACCGATGTCAGATCTCCATGATGTAATCATTACAGCCCTGGATCCCAGTTGAATTACCAAAGATATCTCTATTTTTTACCTTTGATATGCCAAAGACAGCTCTAAATATACCGCTTAGCGCTGGATCACCATGATGTCATCGGAGATTTAACAGCACGCTTTCCTCTCCAGTAGACGAGTGGCATCGGTATTTAAGAGGACCTCCGTCACTTGACAAGAAGCCGTCGAATCCATAGATGATACTTCGATACCTCATCTCGAAGCGCAAGCCACATTTAATTTATCAAGTCATGTCGCATAACAGTCACGGTACAAAGGTAACGCATATCTATAATCACTCTTACTTGTGGCGTATACTTACATGCAGAAGGTTGACCTTGGAAACAAGGCACCTGAACTTAGGGAGCGTGCCGGCATGGTCGCCGATGACTCTCTCGCAGCTGAATCCTACCGCAAAGATGGCGAGTTCGCCAAGAATGCCAGTGTGAAGCCCGAAAAGTTTCAAACCGACCAAAACATCCACAGCGGCCCCAAGGCGGCACAACAGGGCAACGGTGGTAGCGCGCCGTCGTACCTTGTTGATACGCAGTTGCGCGACCGAGGCGGCCCGCACGGCAAGAACATCCGTGAAGAAAACTTGGATTTGCCGGACAACAGCGATGGCCTCAAGCGCGCGCTGCGGTCGGAGCCCGGTTCCGAGGACGATCCCAGCCGTCTGGCGGAGCAGCAGCTTCAAGGACAAAACGCCATTTCCGGCTCAGCACCACCTGTGCGGGATACAGCGGGCGGCAACAGCTTTGGGAATCTTGACAATAACAGGCCATCCTAATTACTAATGTATGATGTGTCATAATACCAAAAATTATACATGACGAGTATGGAAGGCATTGGGTGTCGATGCAAAAGCATTTGGAAGCCTAATCCGAAATTGCGACCCAATCAAAGGAAATCAGAGCCTTGCTGAAGATATTGCGAGCCTAGGCTTGAACTATATGTTACATAGTGTATTATCAATTATTCATTCTGGTGCCTAGAAATGCCTGTGGCCAATTTACAGCAGATGGCGTGTGCTCCGGATGTGATGGAGCATGGGCTAGGCAACCATATTCCAGAGGCGGGTGGCGTCGCTGGCGACGAATATGAAGTGCGTGGTCGCCTCGTAACTAGTAGAGACCTGAATCTTGCATACTCGATGCAAATCCTTTGTGGTCTGTGATATATTCGCAAATTCTTGCGGTTATTCGCAAAAGCTCATGTTAGAGACGACATCGACATCTCGATCTAAAACCAGAAGCTGCACTCGCCCGTTCGGCATGATGCTGCAGGCCTGTCTCGCTTGGTACAGGCGCCATAGTAGCAGAGCAGAAGGGGGACGCAAGAGACCTTGCAGCGACTCGACGCTGGTATCGAATAACGAGGTTGCTGATTTTAGCATGAAGATGGGGGCTGTACCAGGCGGCGGTCCCAGCATCAGAAACCATCAGCCCAAAACACCACAACCAGCTATCCCAGCAAGTCATACCGCCGGCCCAGGGAGATTTCGCAAATCCAGTTCCGAATTCGATAGGCGAAGATGGGGGGAGCTGCAGCCGCAGGTTGTACCTCCCGATATGCTGCTGGAACGAATAAAGCTGTCGGATCTGGACCATTCACTACTACGCGGCAGCCCAGTAGTAGCGGCTCATGGCTGAAATATGCTACTACATAACGCGACACGCCTATCTCGATATGTCCTACCCTATCAACTGGATATCGGATTCACGGAGATTGGAAATGGAGAGGCGTTGAGTGGTCTCCTAGATCTAGGGTACTACGGCGCGGGCCCTATCTGGCCCATCGGGCAAGGACGGGCATAAGCGCATGACGTCAAATAGGCCAGATGAGAAAGGAGATTTGGCAGAGACATGGGAATCTCGGAGTAAGCAGAGGAGATTGTAAAATATGCTTCAAGAGATACGAGTATAGATTTTTCTTAATGCCAGCCTCATAAAGTTCGTTTGTTCAAGTTACTTCCGTCTTTGTCAAATGTCGAGCATCTGTCGTGTACCAGGTACAAGGCAAGGGGGGGCCAAACGGTGCGCCAGCCGGGTACACAAAGGTATTTTGTACAGTGCAAAGCTTGCTGCCTGACTGGCTCGGACGCACCGTCATTCTCTCGAGCGCAGCTTATCAGCGGCCATGATGCCAAAAATTTGAGGGGCGCCCCACCAAAAAAGAAAAATCACCCCGCCTATGAATCAAGCAAAATTTCAGCAGCCACGAAATTTATTGTATCTTGTTTCTCCTCCTCCAGCATCCACTCATCATCGCTCGGGGACCCGTCATTCATTGCTGAAAATCAGGTGTCCTTTTTAATTTTTCCTCCGGCGTGATTCTATAACGCAGACTCGGATATTTCGCTATTCCTCGAGTCCGGTTTGCAGTGTTGAAGCTCTCGCCACCTCACCCCGCCACGAGAAAACCCCGCCACGCCTCCCTCCTTCACCACCTGGGTTCAACAACAACCGCAACAACAACCGCCAAAATGGCCCCTTCCGCCTCCAAGGAGAAGAGACTCGCGAAGAAGGCTGCCGAGGGCAAGCTCAAGAACAAGTCCGGCACCAGCACGCCCAAGGGCAAGCCCGAGCTCGATGCCAACGGCAACCCCATCCAGGGCGACGGCCCCGCCACCACCGACATGGAGGAGGTCAAGCGTCTGACGGAACAGATGGACAAGCACGGCATCTCGGACCGCGTCACCACCGGTGTCCTCGCCTCGACTCCCACTAGCAAGGACGTCAAGATCACCTCCACCAGTTTGGTCTTCCACGGCCGCGTCCTCGTCACCGACTCGACCCTCGAACTGTCCTACGGCCGCCGCTACGGCCTCCTCGGCGAGAACGGTTGCGGTAAATCCACCCTGCTCCGCGCCATTGCTGCCCGAGAGTTCCCCATCCCTAACCATCTCGACATTTACCTGCTCAACGAGGGTGCTCCCCCCTCGGAATACGGCGCCCTCGAGTGGGTCGTCAAGGAGGCTGAGGCGGAGATGGACCGCCTTGACAGGATGGCTGAGAAGCTGCTCGAGGACGAGGGCCCGGAGAGCCCTGTCCTGATTGACCTCTACGACGTAAGATTCCTGATGTTTACATGTGTCTCAGCTGAATGCTAACAACTCGCAGCACATGGACCGCATGGACCCCTCCACCTTTTCTACCCGTGCCTCCCTCATTCTCACCGGTCTTGGCTTCAACAAGAAGACCATCCACAAGATGACCAAGGACATGTCTGGTGGTTGGAGAATGCGTGTTGCCCTGGCCAAGGCCCTGTTCGTCAAACCCTCCGTCTTACTCCTGGACGACCCGACTGCCCATTTGGATCTCGAGGCTTGTGTGTGGCTGGAAGAGTACCTCAAGAAGTGGGACCGTACCCTCGTCCTGGTCTCCCACTCGATGGATTTCCTCAACGGTGTCTGCACAAACATGCTGGATATGCGCGGAAAAGCCCTCCAGTACTACGGTGGTAACTACGACTCATACCAGAAGACCCGTTCCGAAAACGAGACGAACCAAATGAAGGCCTACCACAAGCAGCAGGAAGAAATTGTCCACATCAAGAAGTTTATTGCCAGTGCCGGTACTTATGCCAACCTGGTGCGTCAGGCCAAGTCGCGTCAGAAGATTCTTGACAAGATGGAAGCCGACGGTTTCATCCAGCCCGTCCAGGCCGACCGCGTCTTTACTTTCCGCTTCGCCGATGTCGATAAGCTGCCACCTCCCGTCTTGTCGTTTGACGACGTCACATTCTCTTACAGTGGAAATTCCGAGGACGACCTGTACCGCAACCTCGACCTGGGTTTCGACATGGACTCCCGCACAGCCCTGGTCGGCCCCAACGGTGTCGGCAAGTCTACTCTGCTTAACCTCATTACTGGCAAGTTGTCCCCCACTAGCGGCTCCGTGACTCGCCACACCCACTTGAAGCTGGGCATGTACTCGCAGCACAGCGCCGAGCAGCTTGACCTGACCAAGTCCGCCCTCGACTTTGTCCGTGACAAGTACAACGAGAAGTCGCAGGACTACCAGTTCTGGCGTCAGCAACTCGGCCGCTACGGCCTGACTGGCGAGTCGCAGACTGCACTCATGGGTACCCTGTCTGAGGGCCAGCGCAGCCGTGTCGTTTTTGCCCTTTTGGCCATTGAGTCGCCCAACATGATTCTCCTGGACGAGCCTACCAACGGTCTTGACATTCCTACCATTGACAGTCTGGCGGACGCCATCAATGCCTACAGTGGAGGTGTCGTTGTCGTCTCTCACGACTTCCGACTACTTGACAAGATTGCCAAGCAAATTATGGTATGCGAGAACAAGACGATCCAGCGCTGGGAAGGCAACATTGGCGAGTACAAGAACTACCTCCGCAAGAAGATGATTTCTGCTGGTGCCGTCTAAGAGAAGGTACAAAAAGTTTTCCACTTTGTTGTTTGTTTTTGATTTCTCGCTACTGGATACACACCATAAAAGGGTCATGACGTGCATGAAAGGGCTGGGTTGCATATAGAAGCAAGGGAAACGAAAGTTTCGCCCACACGAGAATAAATTGGTAGAAAGACTTTGTGGGAAAGGAAGAATGATCTGGGGAGGGAATTGGGGTACGCAAAAGCGGCTTGCCCAATGGAAACAGCCTTTTTAATGATCTAAAAGGCGAGGCAGTGCCCTCAAGAGGCGGGAAAGAGCCTGCATGCATGACCAGGGGCCTTTTTATTTGTTAGTTTATGGGATAGACTTGAGTTCCATTCAACTTGTTTGTTTGTCATATTCAGATGCTGTCGTGAATATGAGAATGTTCATTTGAAGTGAATGTTGGGCCGTCAGACGGCGTGAGCCAGAAATAGTGGAAGCTAGTGTCGCTCGCCGAGTGGTGGAGCGGAGATTATTTTGCCATCCAAGTCTCGACGCCGGCACGCCGGCTCAACCTCAGCAATTCTAAAACGCAGCCATCTTTGGGGTTCCGTTTGATCAAGCCGCGGGAATTCTGCTTGTTATTGTTGCCGATTTTTCACTATACATATACCGCTGCACCACGTACAATGGTAGAAACGTCGCCGCCGGCCAACAAGATCACGATCCGGCGCGGCAGGGTCGCCGACACCGCGGCCATCAGCCGGGCGCACTATGAGGCGCTGGACCAGTTCCACGAGTTCTACGGGACGTTTTTCAAGATGCACCCGAGGGAGCTGATCCCGATGATGACGGGGCGGGCGTTTGCCGAGACGGCGCCGGCGCAGGTGTTTTACGTGGCCGAGGACGGCGGAACTGGGGATGTGGTTGGGTTCGTACGGTATAGCATCAAAGAGGCTAGGAAGGAGGAGGAGAAGGAGAAGGAGAAGGAGGATGAGGAGAAGAAGAAGAAGCGGGAAGATGGAGAGTCGCCGTTTGCCTGCAAAGAGGAACTGCGGGAGGTATGGAAGGCGTTTAATGAGGCGCAGGGTGAGAGGGACGCGACGCTGGAGGGTGCTGCGAAAGGACAGCGACACATGTGTAAGTCCATGACCTGCTAGGGTTCCCTTTTCCATGACGTATCTACGAGCAAGCAACTGCGGGGAATTGCACGTTAAATTTACGAAGGAGGATGCGGGAAACGCTGACCGGCTGCTCAGGGATCCAGCATCTTATGATCCGGCCGTCGCACCAGCGCCGGGGCGTCGGGCGGGCGCTGCTGTCGACGGCGCTGGAGTGTGCTGATGCTGAGGGCCTGCCCTCTGTGATCGTGTCGTCGGCCGAGTCGGTGCGGCTGTACAGCCAGGCCGGGTTCGCGTCGCTGGACAGCTTCCGGCTGGACAACGGGCACTGGGCGCGGGAGGCGGCGCGGGCGATGGCTGACGCGCGGGAGGGCGAGGGGCTGGTGGCGCGGTACGACGGCGTGTTTGAGGTGGAGGATGTGATGGTAAGGGATGCACGCGGAGGGGAGGTGCCTGTTTGAGGCGCTGTCCATGTATTGATTCTGTTGGTGTGTGTACGTCGGAGCTGCATGGCCGAGGACGCGGTGATACGAACTTGACGTGGTACCAGTATCTTGGTGAGATGCGCTGTATAGGAAAAGTACCGAAAAGAAATCAGCATTGACCATTCTCACAGCCTTCCTGCCGTAAGGAACACATGTCTCGGTGGAGGTAATAAAAAAGGAAAACAAAACAAACAAAACAGCAAAATATGGCTCAAGAGAGGTTCGAGAGGAGAGCAAAGGGATAAGTAAGTATGGACAGCGTTGAGAAAAAGCAAACAACGGGATCGGATCGAGAGGGTACCTATGTAGTGGTACAAGTACTTGGGATGGATCAGGGATGAAGTCTGCAGCTATAACGAACAGGTGCCTAGAGGCTGGAGCTTTAAAAAAAAAAAAAAGGCAAGATGTTCGGTTGTTGTTGGTTTCATAAACCTAAGATGCAACCTATTCACCGAACTTTGTAGCAGCTCGAGGGTATGGAATGTGACAAGGAGCTCCATCCGCTCTTGCCGGCCTCACGCAGAATGCAAATCCAGCGTGAGATTATCCACGGTCAATTA
This sequence comes from Cordyceps fumosorosea ARSEF 2679, assembly GCF_001636725.1. Taxonomy (NCBI): domain Eukaryota; kingdom Fungi; phylum Ascomycota; class Sordariomycetes; order Hypocreales; family Cordycipitaceae; genus Cordyceps; species Cordyceps fumosorosea. The sequence continues at coordinate 1,214,225 of NW_017387303.1, read as the reverse complement.
ACAATACTTAGGTAAAGGATGAATGTCTTTTAATTTCACCACATTGCCAGAGGGCCTATGTTACGGGTTTAGTCCTTTTCTTCTTCTTTTTTCCTGTAAAACTTAATTCTATGGCCTTGCTCCCACTTATCACGAGAGCTTCGACTGCCCCCATCACCAACACGACAAACGACAAACGACAAATAAGAAGATGTTCCCAGGTACCGTCTCCAGCCCGGCTGCCGCTAACGAGAATTACTCACTTTAGTAGTATATGTAGAAGGTAAAACCTTTCAACCTTTGTCCTCTATCCTTAGGCCATCACGAGCCACCTACTTAACTACTACTCAAGTACTAAATTAACTCCCGCCGTCTCTATACCTTCTGCGCCCGTCGCCTCGCCAAGCCTTGGAAGCTGTAGCCAAAACCCTTTTCGTACGCCGGCGGCCGGGTGAGATACCCACCCACTATGACCACCAGTATTCGCTAGGTACCTGTAACTACTAGTACCAAAATAAGTTATTAATGGTGCTGCCACTGAGCATAATCCCGGCTTCCCATCCCATGCCATCCGCCATCCCCAGAAAAGGCGCCTTTTTATCGTGGTTGATGAACTGTCTCTGTCTCTGCCTCGCCTCTGCTTCTGCTTCGCTTCCGATTCCTCCACACTTCATATCCTCGCTTCCTTTCTTTGCATCCCTCCCACACACACCTTTGCCCTCTCACTTGAACCTCTCCCCCCCGTCGTCTCCTTTCCTTTTCATCCTTTCCTCCCCCTTTCCCTTCTTCCCACTCATTTACCCAACCGTCCCAACTGCCCCCAGCCGCCACCTGTCGCCAGCATCACCACCTTTACGCCACGCCTTCACGCCCTGGGTGTCGATTTTTTTTTCCCGTGCAAACAACCGCGATTCGTCGCCAGCAACGTATTAACTCCTTGACTTTTGCCCATGGAATCTATTCGGATGCTATTTCTTTAATTGTTGGCTTCCCATTCGCCTTTTTTTTTCATCTCCTTTTTTTCGGTCACTTTCACGTTTTATTGCCCGGTTTTTGGTGACACCATCTCGGGGTTAACAAGGACGCGCCACGGGCCAATTCAATTCCCTCACAAAAGGGCCCGTCAGAATTTTAATCTTGGGCCTACCCGCGTTCAACTTGTCACCGAATCATTCATTATTCAACACAAAGACAGAGCCTCAAAATGAATGACCAGTTTCGCTCACACGGCCTGAGCCGGCTGCATCCCCATGAAGCAGATGGTGGAGATGGTGGAAGTGGCAGAGATGGAGATGGAGACAGAAGCAGAAGCAGAAACAGAGCCGACCTGCTTGACCATGGACGCGACATAAGCGTGAAGCAAGGGAGCAACACTGCTGCGACATCTACCAATACCAACACAAGTCGAACCACCGGATCCAGTTCCAGTTCCAGCGCAACCACGACAAGCAATACCTCAAGCAACACCACCGCGCACCGACTCTCCACCTTCAGCCTTCGCTCGCCCACTCGCGCCCCGGTCCAACACCATCCTGTTACTCCTGCTGCTTCTGCTACGGCTACCACTGGCGCTGCTCCTCCTTTGCCTTCAGACTCTGTCGTCGCGTCCACTTCAGCCTCCTCCATCGCTGCCCATCCGCATCATCATCACCACCACCACCACCATCATCATCATCGCCATCATCACCATCATCATCCCGACGCGACCCCCGGGTCGACTACCTCGTCCCACCATCACCACCACGCGCAACCCTCATCCGTAACCGGTGCTTCGCGACAGCATCACCACCATCACCACGGCAGCCTTCCAGCCCCTTTTGCCGCCGCGCCTGCGCACGCCTCTCCTGCTGCGGCGGCATCGCCCGCGCCAACCTCCACCATCATGACTGGCGGCTCTGCTCCTGGTGGCCTGCCACCCCTAGGGCCCGGTGCTGTTTCACCAAACGCCAACCATCACCACCAGCATCACCAACATCACCAGTCTACCCCGGCGCACCCTCGCTCTCCTCTGCGCCCCTCCTCAGGCTACTACTCGCCCGCCGCTGATGCCCATCACCAGCCTCGCGATCCGAAGCCTCCTGGCAGCTTCTACGATCCTCTTACCGATACTACAATGAAAGAACGCAGTAGGGTCTCGGATTCTTGGCACAAAGCTCCTCCCTCGGCTTCACCCAAGGTAGGATATTTTTTTTCATCTCGTAATTGCCCAAACCATCATGAATTCACCCAACGCCGCCTTTCTTTTTTTGCCTCAGTCGTATCCCGGCGTGCTCGCCTTCCCCATCAGCGCCCTTTTTTCCCTTGCGCGCGCTGCTTTCCATGTCGCGCCCACAAAAATCCCCATTCATCTCAATTGTCTGTCTTTTGCCCTCTTAGTGCCTGTGCACCGAGCCAGCAAAAGCCAGCAAAGCCATTCTGTCCTACAATTTTACTCTCGTACCACCGCCACAATTATCCTTCTCGCCAATTCTTCATCATCACCATTGCCTTTCCATCATCCACCTCTACCTCCTTCGTCCCTCCTCGTCCTTCGTCCTTACATGGCGGCACCCGACAAGCACACTTGGTTGTACCCCGTACTAACAGTCTCGGCAGACTCGCGAAGCCTATCCCTACCACCCGTCATCCTCCGAGCCACATCAGCCTGCCTATTACAACGGCCACTACTCATCTTCTAGAGACTCACGTCCGTCGCCGTCATTCAATCGGCCCCGAAGCCCGCTGACGCACTCCCATCCTACCCTGCCTGCGGCTTCCCGCAGCCCTCCTACCAGGCAGGCACTTATGGCTTCCCCTACCCATCACCATGCTCCTATCAGCTCGACCCCGAATGGCTCAGCCACTTTGCTCAATAAAACGGATTTGAGAGGTGTCTCGCCCCTACGGCCTGTCGCTCCTGCCCCATCAAGCGTAAGTGCTCACCATACATCTTCATGCCCAGCCTGGCCTCTACTAACGCGCTGTAGACACCAAGCCGTGCCGACCCCATGTCATTTTCCAATATTCTTTCCAGCGCCGAGCCGGCTAGGCCCAAGTCGCCGCCGCCAACCATCACTCCAGCGCCTGCTCTCCAGCCGCGTGTCAAGGAGTTGAATAATGATACAGAGGCTGAAAAAGACCCCGAGACAGAAACCGAGCCTGCAAATGTCAAAGGTGTTGACGCGTCCGCGCTGAAGAAAAAGAGCAGTCGTCGCTCGACTAAAGGTAGAGCATCGGATCTTCGTGATGCCGCCCCCAAGAGCCGGCGTTCCTCATCAAGAAAAGAATCCACCTCCCGTAGCGCCTCGAAACGCCAAGCCGATGGACAGCCCAAGCCAAAGACTTGGTCTCCCGAGATGGAAAAGAAGATTTCCAACTACGAAGACAAGATTGACAATGAGATCGCCGGCCTCGACCCCATCGAATTTGATGAGACCGCATACAAGCAGCGTGCCCAGAAGCGTCGCCGCATCATGGATGAAGTCGACACGCAGCAGCAGCTTGTGCGCCGCGACGAATTCTGCGAAAAGGAGAGCAAACGCCTGCTAGAACATGCTGAGCTCGGCAAGAGACGCTATGACGACATGTACTACGAGAGCGCTCTGCAGCAAGTGCGCGAGCAGGAAATCTTCGCTGAAAAGGAGCGTAAAAAGGATATGCAGCGCAAGCGTCGCCGCGAAAAGTCCATGGCTGTCACCATGGAACTCAAGGAAGCTGCCCTTGCACGCGCCGAGGCTGCTGAAGACGAGGAGGAGCGCCAGAAGCACCTTCGTGATGCCGAGCGCGCCAGTAAAAAGGCACAGCAAACTAAGCTCATCCTTCAAAAGGGCATCAAGGGTCCTGCTAGGAACCTGGAAATGAGCTTTGACGGCTCCATGTCCAGCTTTGTCGCCTCCGATGCCGAGTCTGGCAAGAAGAAGGGCCGTGGCGGTTCCCGACCTAAGAAATCTAAGGAACAGAAACAAGCTGAAAAGGATTCTGCCGTCGCTGCTCAGGCCGCCATTGACGCTGGTGAGGAATTACCCGCCAAAGAGGAGGCCAAGGTCCGCATAAAAATCAAGGGCCGCTCAAAGAAGGACGGTGGCAAGGAAAAGGAAAAGGTGGAAGGCAAAGAAAAGGTTGACGACGTTCCCGAAGCCGAGAAGAAGTTTATTTCCAAGGGCTATAATCAAATCTACGACCAGATTTGGCGCGACATGGCTCGCAAAGACGTCAACAAGACCTTCAAGCTCGCTGTTGACTCGTATGCCACCAAGAGTTCCAACCTCAAAAAGACGGCCATCCTTGCCTCCAAAGAGGCAAAGCGCTGGCAGCTCCGCACCAATAAAGGTACCAAGGATCTGCAGGCTCGCGCCAAGCGTGTCATGCGTGACATGATGGGCTTCTGGAAGCGAAACGAGCGTGAGGAGCGTGACTTGCGTAAGGCGGCCGAGAAGCAAGAGCTTGAAAACGCTAGAAAAGAGGAAGCCGAGAGAGAATCAGCGCGTCAAAAGAGAAAGCTGAACTTCCTCATCTCTCAAACTGAGTTGTACTCGCACTTTATCGGCAAGAAGATCAAGACGGACGAAGTTGAGCGCAGCACTGATAATCCCGAGATTGCCCAAGACGGCTCCGCCATTGCCGAAAAGAAATTGGACATTGCCGAACCAACTGGTCCCCTCGGTGGCAAAGTCACCAACTTTGAGGATCTTGACTTTGACGCTGAGGACGAATCGACGCTCCAGGCTGCCGCCATGGCCAATGCTCAGAATGCAATTGCCGAAGCTCAACAAAAGGCTCGCGAATTCAACCAACAGGGTCTGGACATGGACGACGAGGGCGAGATGAACTTCCAGAACCCCACCGGTCTTGGCGAGGTTGAAATTGAGCAGCCCAAGCTCCTCAATGCACAGCTCAAAGAGTACCAGCTCAAGGGTCTCAACTGGCTCGTCAATCTGTACGAACAGGGCATCAATGGTATTCTCGCCGACGAAATGGGTCTTGGAAAGACTGTCCAATCCATTTCCGTCATGGCCTACCTGGCCGAGAAGCACGACATTTGGGGCCCATTCCTTGTTGTTGCCCCTGCTTCCACCCTACACAACTGGCAGCAGGAAATTGTCAAGTTTGTACCTGAGTTCAAGATTCTTCCATACTGGGGCAGTGCTGCAGACCGAAAAGTTTTACGAAAGTTCTGGGATCGCAAACACTCGACGTATCGCAAGGACGCCGCTTTCCACGTCTGTGTTACTTCGTACCAGCTGGTCGTATCAGACGTGGCCTACTTCCAGAAAATGAGGTGGCAGTACATGATTCTGGATGAGGCACAAGCCATCAAGAGCTCTCAGAGTTCCCGCTGGAAGTCGCTGCTTGGCTTCCACTGCCGCAATCGCCTGCTGCTTACCGGTACCCCCATCCAGAACAACATGCAGGAACTGTGGGCCCTGCTTCATTTCATTATGCCGTCGCTCTTTGACTCTCACGATGAATTCAGCGAGTGGTTCTCCAAGGACATCGAGTCTCATGCTCAAAGCAACACAAAGCTCAACGAGGACCAGCTCAAGCGTCTGCATATGATCCTGAAGCCATTTATGCTTCGTCGTGTCAAGAAGCATGTGCAAAAGGAACTTGGCGACAAGATTGAACTCGACGTCTTTTGTAACCTTACCTACAGGCAGCGCGCCATCTACGCCAACTTGCGCAACCAGATCAACATTATGGATCTTGTTGAGAAGGCGACTATGGGCGATGATCAGGATTCTGGTACGCTGATGAATTTGGTTATGCAGTTCAGAAAGGTCTGCAACCATCCTGACCTGTTTGAGCGTGCCGATGTCACTTCGCCATACTCTTTTGGCTACTTCGCCGAGACTGCGTCTTTTATCCGTGAGGGCAATGAGGTGACTGTCGGCTACTCATCGCGTAGTCTGATTGACTACCAACTCCCTTCGCTGGTGTGGAATGAGGGCGGTCGCCTCTACAAGGCCGGCAGCGACAACCAGAAGGCCGGCTGGAGAAACAAGGCTCTTCATCACATGATGAACATATGGACACCCGAGAACATTAAGGCGAATGCCGACGAGAACAAGGCCTTCTCCTGGCTCCGATTTGCAGATACCAGCGTCGGTGAAGTCTACAAGACCATGCACACAGGCGTATTTGATCGGGCTGCCGACGAGCTAGCGAAGAGTGACCGCCTGAGCCAGTTTGCGATTGCGTATGATGAAGAAAATGACAACTTTTCGCCTGGCCATGCCCTTTTCAAGATAACCGAGCGCAGCAACCGGAAACCTCTGGCGGATATCACCAAGCATGGCATATTGTCGCGTCTGATGAATGTTTCTGGCCAAGCCTACGACGACAGCGGCATGGGCCGCTTCGATCTTGCTGGTAGACCTCGCGTCTCTGCGCCACCGTTGGTTGCTTCTTCGAATAGTGTCGACTCTGAGCGAGAAGCCCGGAATGTCTTGTTTAATGTACCAATTCGCAAGAAACTCTATGGCACGACTCTGAACGAGGAGCAGGCTCTTGTCGCAAAGAAGGTGCCTTACAACCTGTATCCCCAGCCGAAGGTGCTACCAGAGCCGGACAACGAGAAGAGGCGCTTCACTAACATTGACGTTCCTTCCATGCGCCGCTTCGTTACCGACAGTGGCAAGCTCGCCAAGCTGGACGAATTACTTTTCAAACTCAAGAATGAGGGCCACCGTGTTCTATTGTACTTCCAGATGACGCGTATGATCGACATGATGGAGGAGTACCTTACTTACCGCAACTACAAGTACTGCCGTCTCGATGGTTCGACCAAGCTTGAGGATAGACGTGACACTGTCGCTGATTTCCAGACCCGCCCTGAAATCTTTATTTTCCTACTGTCAACTCGTGCTGGTGGTCTCGGTATCAACCTAACATCTGCCGACACTGTCATCTTCTACGACTCTGACTGGAATCCCACGATTGATTCGCAGGCCATGGACAGAGCGCATCGTCTGGGCCAGACGAGACAGGTTACTGTGTACCGCCTCATTACCCGTGGCACCATCGAAGAACGTATCCGGAAGCGTGCGATGCAAAAGGAGGAGGTGCAGCGCGTTGTTATTCAGGGTGGTGGCGCTAGCGTTGACTTCTCTGGCCGTAGAGCTCCCGAGAACCGCAATCGTGACATTGCGATGTGGTTGGCGGATGATGAGCAGGCAGAGATGATTGAGCGTCGCGAGAAGGAGCTCCTCGAGTCGGGTGAGCTGGACGCGAAGAAGAAGAAGGGTGGTGGCCGCAAGAAGAAGTCGGAGGCGCCGGCTAGTCTTGATGACATGTATCACGAAGGTAAGGCGCATCGTAAAGAAACGGCCACGAAGCATGCTAACAAATTTCAAGGCGAGGGTCACTTTGACGACGGCAGCCGTGCGGGTGCTTCTGGCACTGCCACTCCAGCGGAAAGCGAGCCTAAGAAGCGAGGTCGAAAGCCGGGCGGCAAAAAGGCGAAGACGGCGAAGCAAAGGCTAGCCATGGCCGATGGCATGGTTGACGGGTAATACAGGAACTGGAGGCGGGGAGGGGAGGCTCACTTTTGTATCAACATAATACGGGATAAAGGAGCGAGGCTTGCGTGATTCTTGCTCCATGGAGTAAAAGTGTTGACCGTGTTTTGGCTGTCTTGATTGGTTTGCTTTGGTATCTATTTCTTTCCTTTACTTGTCACTGGCTTTTTACGAAGTTTATTTGGTTTTGAGGATCAATAGCGGAGGACGGATATTTGACGTTTTGGATGCATGTATTAGTAGTAGAAAGGGAAGGGAAAAGAACCGACTACAAAAGACGACGGTTGCATTTGATATGGACTTGCCGAATACCATGCATTCTATTTACGTGTTAGGGTTTCCCAGATGCCGTGGATGTTGAACCTGGGTGGAGGTCAAGTGAGTGATGAGGTGAATGGTGAGGTGAGGAGAGGTTGGCGCTGAGTTGGCTGTGAATCGAATTGGGTGGGGGATAGAGACGCTCGCAGCCCTCGCTCAGAGCAATTGAAACTTACAATGCGCTCTCTCTCCCTGTCTTCTCCTCTGAATCACTCCTTTTTGCCCCGAAAGATATTGATTGCTCATTCTCCTACTTTGCAGCATATTTCCTTCTCTGTTGAACCTGCATAATGTCGGATACGGACACGAACATTCGTGCCATGCCACCTACACGAGAGCCATCTGCGTCCCCCACCACCGCCACGATCAAGATAACGGATAGCATGGACGGAATCGACGATTTCCAAGAGGCTGGGAAGACCAGCGCAGCACCAGACGACGGCGGTGACGCCAAACAAAACGACGACGACGACGACGAGAACCAAAGCACGAGCAGACCATATGGCCTCTCCGACTACTTCGACATTCGAACCGACTGCTTTACCGGCAAGATGCGCAACACATTTACTTGCCCGCGTGGGGAAACCCAATGCGACGGCTTCGTCTTCGCCTCCATAGAGGAATGCCAGGCGCACGAGCACGACTGGCACGCAGGGCCATACCGCTGCCTAGTCTGTGGACAGGCGTTCGCCTCGGGGACACGACTGCGGCGGCATACACACTACGAAGAGTCGGAGTCGCGAAGGGTTGAAGTGGAAGCGGCGGAGGCGCGTCGCGGAGGCTGCGCGGCGGTCAGAGTGTATCATGGCAACGATCCGGCGCGGAGCCGGGCGCGGCGGTTTGCCAAGATGGTGCGCGCGGAGGAGGCCGAGACAGAAAAGGCCCAGAGAAGGGCGCGGAAGGAGGCAGAAAGGACGGCTCGGCAGGCGAAGAAGAACAAGAAGGAGGGAATAGACGATGAGCCGCTGGTGGTCATCGGCGCAGACGAGGGCGAGGACATCGCAACGGGATGCTCAGAGGAAGACGGCGCAGCGAGCTGCCAGGAGCCATGCTGTCCATTCTTCGGGAAGAGCTTTGCGAGCACCGTGGCATATGCGCGACATGTTGCGGCCCAAGGCCACGTCGTTGCCGTGGCCATGGGCGAGGCCCTCGTCGAGCAGCTCACAGCCATGGTCAGGGCCAAGGCATCCACGACCGTCAAGAACCCGGACGATGACAGCAGGGCGCGCACGCCCCCTCGGCAGCGACCGACATACTTGCCCTCACCACCTCCAACGCCGCATACCGTTGCTGACGGTGAAGAGAATGGGCTGGCCAGCAGTGCGTGGGACGACGAGGAAGGGCTGCCGATGATGCTCGAGCGACGACTGGACAAGACGAGGCGGGCGCTGCGCGAGCTCCGCTGCAACGCACCCGGCTGCGAGATGTACGGCCGGAGGATGGCGACTAGCCAGGGCTACTGGTCGCACCTGGCATCGGGGCAGCACACGGCGGCGCTGAAGGCGTGGTGTGAGCGAGGAGGGGAGGCGGTGTATGTATCTGCTTGATCTTGAGGGGCTCTTTGTCGAACAAAAAAAAAGAATTTCAATTTCTACTGTCCTCGCTAAAGGATGTTTGCTTTGCTTGATAAGTGCTTGTGGAAAGATAAAATACTGGAGGATGGTTGTATGATGGTACTTTGCATGGAAATGCGATGGAATTGAGGCATACCAGCTACAGGCGGTGCGATATCATTGATAGACGTATACTGTAAGCGAAGATACACAGAGAACATGCCCAGGCTTTAATTATCTTGCCGAAGGATTACCAACGAACTGTGAGCGTGAGCTGGGCGTATGGATGTGACTTGTACGGCGTTTCGTCCAGCTTCTGGGGTAGCGACAAGCCGCACCACCCAACTGCAACCGCAACGAGAGTAAAAGATGCGGACGCGGACGCGGACGCGGAGACGGGAGTTGAAGCAGAGGATAGTAATTGGACAACTTGAACAATGCAACAACACCTTCATAGCTAGTATACCGGCGGCCTCCTCGGTACCAGGTATGTAGGTGAGGCTGGCAGAGGATTGGGGGGAGATCTTCAGCACGGGGCTTTGACGGGCCGGATTGCCGGAGCACCATGTTGCACTGTAGTTGATGTCTGCTCCCCCACGTATTAACTAACTGATGAAAACGCGGCTCGTGCAAGCCGGAGGAGGGGGGCGCTTCTGTTGAAGTGTCGATTGCCATCACAGTGCTGGAAACTGGAAGGAAGGTCTTGCGTCCAAGATATTCGTAATGAAGCACCAATAAACAGGCGTCGGGTATTTTGGTGACAGCCAACGGCTTGTTCAACCGTGTCTGCGACGCCTCCCCCACGCTGAGAGGCGCCCACAGTGCGAGGTGATCGAGGCCAAGCTGACGCCCCATTCGTGGAACTTGATTTTCCCCGGCGAGGGCCCAAGTCTAGGGTGCCCCTGTGGACAAGAGGGTAATAATCTTGCCCAGCACGGCCCCTCATCTGCTAAATAGAGGCGTACATCGTTGTTTATACGGACGTTGGACTTGGCTGAACCCCATGGGGAAGAGACTTGGTGGGATGAATTTGACTGCCGTTTGTCGAGCTATTGAAGATGGCGCGAGCCGCGAACCTTCTTGCGGCTGTCAAAGCGTCGTTGTGGTTTGGTCGGCTCGACATGTGTAGTCGCATTGCCCCTGTTTAGCTGCCCGCTTTTGAAAATTTGATTGAGCGAAAAAATACGACGCAATAAGTGCAGGACGGATGACGGATGACGGATGACGGGCGGCTGTGGCTGCGGCGCGTCTCTGGTCGCAATTTGAGACGACACCCAGAAAACCAGCCAAGTGCCAAGTGTTATAAGCTCGCGTAGATGCTGACTGACTTTGTTGAAGCCGAAAGTTTATCGCCAAACTAAAAGCTCGCTATGGAGCGTCCAATGGATTCCGGGGAAGTCGCTATTTTGCTTCATTATAGAGGAGCTGATCTTTGCTTCTCCGCACGTTTGGCCAAGTGGGAAGCCAAGACCAAGATATCCAGAACAGTGCCAGCCCCCGCCCTCCAACCACACCCGCACAGTGCGCCTTGAACGCCTCCCCCGGCTCTGCTGCTTACTTTCGCGCCAATCAATCAAGAGGAAACCCGCGATTCCATGAACCTCCGGCATTTCTTTTAGTGCATCTGGATAGTTCCATCTGCTAGGGCGACTAGTCTAGTGACGCCGCCGCAAGCCACCATACCTCATAGCTGGGGAAGAAGTTGTCAGTCTCAACTTCTCCTCTCTCCTTCTCCATGTCGAGCACGCCGGCATTGCGCTTCTGCTTGTGGTCATAAACCCTTGCTGCCCCCCATCATTCGACTCGCCGCACACATACACCATATGAAGCGGCCCTTCAGGTCCTACTCTTCGCCTCCTTGATCGAGCCGGCCCGCGACCCGTCATCTCAATCGCCATCCACCCTCGCCCGAATATCAAGTCCCCCAATCCATCGACAGCCAACTTACCACCCTCGACAGCCTTCTCCTCTCGTCTTCTTCTGCTCCCCCAGCCCACCCACAATCATGGCGCGCCGCATCGCCAGGCTGCTCCGCGCCATCGTGCGCAACGACGCCATGCGCGACGACCCGGAGCCCATCTACAACGGCCGCGTCCTCGCCCTCGTCTGCGCCGCCTGCTTCGGCGGCATGCTCTTCGGCTGGGACACGGGCGCCATCGGCGGCATCCTGCACATGCCCGAGACCCAGGCGCGCTTCGGCTTCCTCAACGCCTCCGCCAAGCACAAGGCCGACCAGGAGCAGAACATCGTCTCCACCCTCCAGGCCGGCTGCTTCCTCGCCTGCCTGATCACCGGCTGGGCCGCCGACCGCTTCGGCCGCCGCCGCGCGCTGGTCGTCGCCGGCGCGCTAACGGTCGTCGGTGTGGTCTTCCAGGCCGCGTCGGCGGCGCGGGGGACGCTCGCGGTCATGTACGTTGGTCGCTTCGTCGCCGGCCTCGGGTGCGGCGCCGCCTCGGCCCTCACCCCGATCTACGTCTCCGAGTGCGCCCCGCGCGCGATTCGTGGAGGCTTGACGGCGTTCTATCAGCTCTTCAACGTTTTCGGCATCATGGTTGCGTTTTGGTACGAGAGACAGCCTCCCCTTGGATATATATATCTGCCACCGCGGATTAAGGTGATGGACTAACCTCGTTATAGGGTCAACTATGGCTGTCTTCTCCATGTCCCCGCCCCCGCAAAGTTCATCGTCCCGCTCTCCCTCCAGGCGTTGCCCGCCGTGCTCCTCATCTTCGGCATGCTCCTCTCGCCCGAGTCGCCGCGCTGGCTCGCCAAGGAGGACAACTGGGAGACGGCCACCGCGACGCTCTCGCGCCTGCGCGACCTCCCGCCAACCGACCCCTACGTGCAGGCCGAGATCCAGGAGATGGCCGACCAGCTCGAGGTCGAACGGCGCCTGACCGGCGGCAGCTCGCCGAAGGCCCTCTTCCGCGAAATGTTCTTCATCCCTGGCAACCGGAAACGGGCGCTCATCTCCATCGTTCTAATGATCTGCCAACAACTCACTGGGGTCAATAGCATCGCAAGTCCACCCGTTGACCCGTACTCGTCCTGTGCCCCCTTCATTGCTGACAATGGTCCCCGCAGAACTATTACGCCCCTCAACTCTTCGCCAACCTGGGCATGGATGCCACCGACTCGTCGCTCTTCGCCACCGGCATCTACGGCGTCGTCAAGGTCGTCAGCTGCACCATCTTCCTCCTCTTCATCGCGGACTCGATCGGCCGCCGGCGCAGCCTCATCGCCACCGCCGGCTCGCAGGGCGTCGTTCTCTTCATCATCGGCATCTACGGCCGCGTGCAGCCGCCGGTCAAGGGGGAGCCCGTCACGGCGTTCGGCTACGTCGCCATCACCTGCATCTACCTCTGGGCCGCGTCCTTCCAGTTCGGCTGGGGCCCGGCCTGCTGGATCCTGGTCAGCGAGATCCCGACCGCGCGCCTACGCGCCCTCAACGTCTCCGTCGCCGCCGCCACCCAGTGGCTCTTCAACTTCGTCGCCGCCCGCACCGTCCTCACCATGCAGAGCACCATGGGCCGCGCCGGCTACGGCATGTACTTTATGTTCGGCAGCTTCTGCTTCCTCATGGGCCTCTTCGTGTACCTGTGCGTGCCAGAGACGAAAGGGCTGTCGCTGGAGAAGATGGACGAGCTGTTTGGCGTCACGGACGCGCTGCAGGGAAAGCTGGACGCGGCCGACTCGGAGGCGGGCGGCTACCACCCGCCGACCATCAACACGGTCCGCGAGGTGCACGCTGTAGAGAAGGATGGCGATCGAAAATCACAGACCGCTGCTGTATGATGATGAGCGACATGTGCTGCGGGGGCTCTTTGCTGAAAAGTGCCCGCTTTCTGTTGCCGGTTCCTTCTGCCCCCCCATGTCCTTTTCATGCTTTCTCATAGTTAATAGTTTACTTGCCGTACTATCCTAATTGTACATTTTCCCTTCGGCAGTTTTCTTCTCTCCCTTTTTAATTCTCGCAACGCCTCATCGCGTCATACTCACAAGTGTCCTAGCCCCTTCCCAGCCTTTCCACTCGACGACGCCCAATGACAAAAGTCCATCATGCGGCTCCCTTACTATCCCTCTTGCCGGGCGCGCCGCGCCAATTCACTGCCGCTCGTTCATTCGTTTGTTCGCTCAAGTGCCGAACGTCGTGTGATTTGCCTGATGACCTTTTTTTTTCTTGGCTAAAATCAGGAAATAATACCGCTTCCCCCCCCACTCTCGTCAAGCATGGGGGGGCCTTTTTCCTCGCAACGCCTCGACCACTTGATTTTCCGAGCAGACAGGTCGGAAACGGCACATCCTTATCAAAAAATGGCTGCTGCATGGGTCAAGGAACAAAAAATTGATCAGTAAGAAAAAAAAAAAAAAAAAAAGAGGGGAGGGGACGGTAAGGAGAGAAGTTGTACACCGTCTTGGTCATGGTTTAATGGCCATCGTGGGCGGGTCTCCTTTTTCGCCTCGCCTCGCTCAACACTTGAAACAGACGGCGACCTTAATCCGGCAATTCTTGTTTCCCGCCTTCGGAGTTAACTAGTTAGTATGATCTACAGCTATACCCGATTTCTAAACATTCGCAAGGGGAGGCGCGGGGGAGAGAAGAGACACTTCCACGCCTCCCGCGCTGTACACGGGCGGCTGAAGGGCAACGGCAGATAGATATTTGTCGATAATGGAATTAACAACTCCAACGACCAATACGGGGAAAACAAAATACTCGCAAAAAAAGACATAATAGACTCGTAATCAAGATAGGGAGTATTTTTCTTTCTTCACACAAAAATATGTGTGTATGTACTCCGTATCCGTATAAATGAGTCTTATTGATCAGGGTGGTATAATGTCATGTTCTGTGACAGGTAGTTATTTTGTCACCCCCTTGCCGCCGTCCCGCGCTGGCGCAAGGTTCTAGAACCTGTCTCGTCCTTGCGCCGCGCACTCTCGCCTTTCAACGCTGCCCTCTCTCCCGACCTCGGAAGCCGGGGATGCCGGGCAGAAAGAAGAAGCCAGGCAGAGAGGCTGAAACTCCCGGCAGCCGGCTGCCAGGGATGAGCCGACACCAGTGATGTGCGGCCGGGGGAGGAGGATCTAAACTCTTCAGCGGAAGGTCCGATGGGAAAGCCTTGACTAATGATAAGATGTCGTTGATTGCTTGTCCACAGCCACGAGCTCGTTGCTTGCCGACTCTTTCACCTGGCCCTCGGCACGGCGATGTCCCGGCGATATTCCCTGATCTGGTCTTTTAATTTAGCAAGCGACGGCACCTCTCCTCGCTGTTGCCTCTTCGGGCTCTTCCGCACCCCCTCTCACTCCCGCAAAGCACCCAGCGAGGAAACAAAGACATGAGGTGACCCTTCTGCAAGCGAGGCGGAGCCATCTATCAGTACTCTCCGATCACACCTTGTCAAGCGTCTATCGCCATTGGATCCCGCATTGCTCGAGGCTCTTCTTCTGCGGCGACTGAGGCGGCGTCGGCGGCGGCGCAGGCGTACAAGCCTGCAGTGCCCCAGCCAGCGCGGGTGTCCTGCGGAACACTTCTGGCCTGTTGTCGGTGTCAGATTGTTTCATAAGAGGACACACGTAGCATCGACAATGGAGCTCTTGCCAAGGTGGGATAGAGACATCTACTGGCAACCTTCGAAGACGTGTGGTTGGAGCCAGTTATATGTCAATGTTGGCGAAAGTGGCGTTATATTTAGGCGTTATGTTTAGCCCCGTGCCAGTATGTCTTGGTGGCCTGCAAGGTCAATACGGCTCATCTTCTAAACTATTCCATCGGGAAGCTGGTCAGAAGGGGGCGTCACACGCGTACAATTCACACGCCCTGCCTCAACGCAGGTAAACTTACCAGCAGCACGGGCCGTGGCTGACGCTCGGCGTCACCTCGCGGTAAACGACGGCTCTGATCACGATTCAATCGCCTCTCAAGGTTAATTCCTGTCTAATACACATCTGAGCCAAGGCGTTTCTCATCCGATTCTTTGGTGTCCTCCACATCTCTCAGCTCTTCTACTGCACTACCAAAATAGTAGGGAGGGGCGGGTGGTGGATGGACAGGGACAGGGCCAGTAACCAGGGCTCACAACTGACCAGTATCTTCTCTGCAAAGGCTGCGCCGTCGTGTAAGGATCACCTGTTTCCACATTGGTGAAACTTGCGGACTGTGCTAATCTTTGCATCGCTGAGGGCGTGGCCTCGGCGGTGACATTGCTCTCCCTTGTTGATTTTTGAACATGGCAGAAAAAGGAAGCCCGCTTTCAGCCTTCTCTCGGTTGTCAACCGCATTCACTGGCTCGCCAATATCGACCTCGCTGTGAAACGGTATATTCATGCATGCAGGGTTCAAGACCAACAGTGCTCCGACCTAACTGGCCCTAATAATGTCGCCGTTAGCAGCCCTGGGACATCGTTGGGGCGATGACGCATCTTGTACAGCATCAGCCCTTCTGGGTTTGCTGCGACCACTGACCACCGATGAACAAGGTGGCAACTGGACACTACTGAGCCAGTGCTAGACCGCGGGGCTTCCACAACCCCAGCTGCCAGATTGCTAGAGTCCGAAGGCTTAAGCAGCAGAAAACCTTGTTCTCCACGCTCGCGTTAACGGGCCACCACTTTCGGAAGATGGCTGGTAAGGATTATCGATATCTTCGCCATCATTCGAGAACGCGTTGAGGCCAAACCAGCCATTGCCAATAAAACCCGCTTCTTCGTAGGTCTGATTGTTTGGATGCCGACGGCATGGACCTGGCAACCATCCAGTGAGAAGAATCTTCGGCTGGCGCAGACTTAATTGTGGCAGATTTCGCCCTAGCAGCCTAGCAGGGCATGATACTAATAAATGAGGACGAGCGTTGGGGACTGCACCCCACGTCCTATCTCCTGCTAACTAGGCACCATTCATCAAACAGGCTTAGGCGCGGTTCACTTTGGCATTGCTTCTAGCTCTTCTACCAACGTTCCACGTTCTCGTGGTGGAGCGAGCTTTTCTTTGCCCTCTCCCTTTTGCAGGGCGGGCACATTGCCGATATCTTGATGGCCGACTATGATGATTTGACAATGATGTGCGACTTCCGGAGTACGCCCGCGTTTCCGAGTATCTTGTAAGACGTAACCCGAGCTAAGGGACCTGCCATCACACGCACTCTGCAAGCCTGCTGTTGTCACACATCGTATGAGGCTGTTGAATTCGCGCGGGGGCCGCGCCACAAAAGGTGGCTTGTCAATGACTGACTCAGTATGTCTGGTACAGGATCCCTGCCTCCTTCGATTCTCTTGCCAGTCAACCGGTGTAAGGTGCTGCACGAGCCAGCTCCGAAGATTCTAGTTTGCGTCTGTGTGTAATTGGTGATTTGGAACTTTGCTAACACGACAAGTACGAGTGTACGACCGAGTGATCGTAAGATGGCCAACACTCTCCCAACTTCAGCCGCACGAGCCATCCGCGATGAAGCGCTCCCGCGAGCACAAGAAAAGAGGGCAATTACTTATTGAGCCGCCACACCCAATCCGCTGGATCGGCTGAATTGCCACGTTTTTAGTCCAATCTCCAACTTGTCAACCGGTGCACACCTGTGCCTGCTTCTGTCCAGTCTTGAGACAGGGGATCCCAGTCATGCAGAAAACCTGGCAGAGAACGTTGCAAAATGTCTCGGAGAAGTGGCTGACACCTGGGCGAAGTCCTCCCATGAACAATTACGGATTGAAAGTGTTGTTAGAGAAGTCAACAATCCTGCCGAGATTCAGGGAAAGACGATGATGGCAATTCGTGAAGTGACTAGCCCCGGCACTAAAACGCGCCGCAACACTGCCGCCCCTCCACGCCCTGTACCTGAGCAAGTAGCGGCCGGCTCCTAGCAATGAACAATTCACAGTTAGTTAGGTGTTGTTGCGAGGCTTGGTCGAAGTCACACACTGTAGTACAACGACATACTGAATGATGTCCCGCATTGAAGAGGACCCCTGGGGCGTACCTGTCGGTGAACTTGGGGTGGCAGCAGGTAAGAGGAGTTGCGTGGCACTGAATAAAGGGCTAATAAAAAGAGTTGCAGTCGGCTGCGCTGATCATTTAGACCTGTGACTTGAATGTGGATGTCGAACGGTTGTCTGTGCCATGCAGGCAGAACCCAACCAAACCAACCCAAAGTCCGGTTTCCCCTCCAGGAAAGTGGCTGCCTCTAATATGGCGCCCACACCGTTGGTGGCAACGCAGGCTGGGCAAGAAGAGGCTGACGAAATTTCCTCGAGAGAGCAATTTGAAGAGCAGAGAGCGCAGAAAACAGGGCCCAATTCCGCTACCCGTAACTAGTCATGATGATGGCGACGCAGCAAAATTGGGCCTGACTAGGGCGTTGAAGCCATAGTTGGCAAGAAGTACGGCACTTCTACGTTGTGCCAGGAGGATATCTCGAGTTTGCTGGATCCACGCCCCCCCAAGTAGAAAACTAGCGAGGGGGACTTCCATGACCACCATACCATCCCGAGTTGAGCGGCTGTTCTGCGAACTCGGTGGGCGCGGTGCTTTTGAGCGGCGAACGAGGCGGCGTGTACTCTCAGCCCTTGTCCCTAGATCGTTGAGCAGCCCCGGTCGGATTGGCTTGGGGTCGTGGGTGGTGTTGCCCATAGTTGTAGTCCACACATAAGGCCAAGGAGCCCTGGGTTTTTCGAGGACCTGTCGAGACTTGTTCTCTGATTATCTCGACCTTTTCTTCCCTCTCTTTGCCTGGACGACCTTTCGCGACATCTCACACCGTCTCTGCCACCGTATCTTTGCTGTCCTTGTTGGCACGCCATCCATTCGAATAACCCCTCGCTCTGTGCTCAAAGGCTACCCCAACTCGCCGCCGGCGTCCGGCAGATCAACTCCGTTCACGCTCGTGCTGAAAGCCTCGAGGCTGCCTAGCTTACTTCGTGGCTCCCGTTGATCGGGCATCGAGGGTCGCGTCTGTCCAAGGGCATCTTTTGAAGCTGTGTCAATGTCGTGAAAGTAGGCGAGCTTGTGTTTGCTAGAGCACAAACGGCCACACTACCAACCGCCCGACTTACAAACAGCGCGCCAGCCATATGGCCTCTGCCAGCCGGCCGCCAGCTGCCAGGCACGACAGCACATCGGGTGGCAGCCGCCAGACATTTGGTGCGCCTCCATCGCACGCGTTTCGTAAGTCTGCCTGTTAGCATACGCCGTGAATAGCTTCATGCGTCGCTGTATTCTCTGCGCTGCTCTTCGCCTCGTACAGCCCTCATGCCGCTTTTTCTTTTGTCCTCGTTGCATGTTTTACATGCCGTTGCCACTGGCGCCGCGCCATAGGTACCAATGCCGCCGCCAGCGTTGATGTCAGGCCACGCCCAGCCCCTCTCCTCTGCCAAACACAGCTGCCGCTCCTCCCTCCACTTCCCCGCCACGCACCACGCACGCATCGTTGGCGGTAAATTATTTCTCTTGTTTGCGGCCAATGCCCGGCTTTGGCTTTTGGCTTCTTCCTCATCTCCAATCACAGCCCCATGGTTCTCCAGTGACCGACTTTTGCGGTCTCATCTCGCCCGTGCCGCTAGACATGACATTACTTCCCTAGCATTTACTTTGCTGTGACCATGGCTGACAGCTCGCCGCCTCCTGCAGCCACGCACAACTCGCCTCGAACATGGCTCCTGACCGCTGCTTGCTCGCCACTTGCGGTGCGCCTCATCCGACAGCTTCTCACTCACGGTGACTATGTTGTCGCATGCTTGCCTCCTCATGAAATCGAAGACGACGATCGAAGTGCCGAATTTCGCGACCTCATCAGCGAGTGCAAAAGTACCAGAAAGGATCGTGAAGGTTGGAGGAACCGCATCAGTCCCATACGATGTGATGGGCGCGCAATTAGCGGCTGTGGTGCCGCTATTGACGAGGCCGTGCAGGTTTTTGGCCGAATTGATATTCTCCTTTGCTGCAAGTCAGAAGGTAAGAGCAACGGCACCATGGTAGCCTGTGCAGAAAAGAATTAACGCCAACGTAGCCGTGATCGGAACCGTCGAAGAGCTTTCTAATAGCCCCGGCACCCAAAACCTCGTCCGCGACCAATTCGAAACCATCTTCTTCTCGCAGGTCAACTTTATCAAGGCAGTGCTGCCTGTATTTCGAGCCCAGCACACCGGTCACATCATAGCCTTGACTAGCATCGGAGGCCATATTGGCACTCCTGGCATGTCAATCTACACTGCGGCCACATGGGCGTTGGAAGGGTTTTGCGATTCGCTGGCGTACGAAGTTGCACCGTTCAACGTCAAGGTGACGATTGTGCAGCCGAACAAGGAGATTCAATCTCTGACCAATCGCATCACGTTTGCACCACAAATCGCAGCGTATGCACCAAACTACAATCCGGCACCGAGTGTTCGCGACATGTTAGTCAATGTGCTCAACGCAAACCCCAGTACTATTGTACCTCCTACTCTCGAGGCACCAGACTCGCCAACCACGCCTGAGAATGACTTGCAATCCATCTCGCTGGAACCGGATGCTGGCGTCGGCGAGATTCTTCATCGGTATCCAGCGCTGCCGCACGCTGCTCTGGACAAGCTGGTCGCCGAGACGGTCCACGCTTTGACAGCGATCGGTGGGCATGAAAATCCGCCGTCACGACACATTGTAGGGACAGAAGGTGCTTCCGCGGTGCAGGAGAAGCTCAAGACGGTGGTGGAGGAGATGGAAGACTTCGTAGATGCGAGTCTTGCTGTTGATATTTTCGACAGCGAGCTGAACAAGGAAGCGCGTGAACGGAAGATGACAATTGAATCGCAAGATCAAAGGCCCTCATCTGCGTAAGTGTACATGTATAGCGAGGGTCTCAATGCTGTCACTGGTGGCGGCGTCGGGCGTTTGGGCTGTCAGAGTTGACGTCTGTTTCTAAATACCCATTTATTGCAATTTTTGACTTTTTAGACTTCTATCGAGGCTGCCAAAATATAAATGTTACTCCATCATGGTACATCTTGTCTCTTATTAGGTCTATTTGCTACGGTCAAAACGCCAGCTGGCAGGTTGCCCCAAGCCTGAGCTGCCGCACCAAGGAAGCTCCCCACCAACACCAGCCAGCGCCAAACTGATCACAGACCGACATCTCCTGGTCCCACCAAGCCTCGCGACCACAACTGCGACGCGGCTGCATGCAGTACCGCTTCGGAACACGTTTTCTGCCATCCCGCACTGCTTGATCGCATTTGTTTGACCGTTCTGCGGATAGAACGAGTTGTCATACAGCCGGCACTCGCCACTACGTCCCCCAACCCCGCAAACCTGCTGTACAGAATCATGCGCTCTTGCTAGAATGAGCCTGGACCCTTTACTTCCCATTGCGCCCGCAAGGGTGAAGGCTCTTCTTCTTCCGGTCGGAAAAGTAAAGGCAGATAGATTTGCTTCCTTTGTCGAGAGGCTTCACGGTGAAAATGTGGTCTACTTACGGGACATCTCTGCCGATGGCCGTCCGAATAGGAGTAAGCCCTTGCCACCCCCTCGAGGGCATCTCGTGGGCGCTGCGCGCACCGAGCCTTCTCTTTCGAGCGATGCGGGACAGCACTAATCCGTTGACAGACATGTTCTCGCCCCTCGCATACCCAGATGGTGTTATCCTCTACGATCTAATTTCTCATGCACCCCCGCCGTCGCACCTGGCCCTCTCGCCGTTCGATCTCTATCGCGAACCTCTCGCTATAATCGCAGTTGCGGACGGCAGTGAACTTAGTGATGCCACGTTCAGCAAACGGCATTCTTCGAACGGCACGGGTCCCACGGTGATGGAGCGAAATTTGCGCGCCCTATACCAAGAGCTCGAAGACCTACGAGATGTCTATCCCAAGTCGCTGGTCCATCAAGTTCTGATCTTTGACTATGTACCTCCCGCCGGCGAGGTCAACATCCCCGAGGATATAACGACAATTCCGACACCCCAAGATTCGAAACGAACGACGATAAAAACGGTCATGTGCAGCATATCTTCGCTACTCCTTGCAGAAATGACCACGCTCGCCAAGTCTGTCGAAGCCATGACGTCGATAGATTCCCCCGGGTCGTACGCTGCCAAGAATACGAGAACGCATGACGACTGGGTCAATGGAGCCAATCGGCGGAACTCGCATCTGCCGCCACATCTCATGCGATCAAGCTCAGCGACTCCCGACCGAACACAGTCGAGAATGTCTATGCCGCCCGTACCGACGCGAACCCAATCCGTATCAAGCGGCTCGACGCCCCGGCCCGAAACACCAGTTCAGAGAGAGCGACGTGATAGTGCTGTGCGTTCGGTTGATGGTACCGAGACCGGCCCTACCAGCTCGCCAGCTTCGCCGGAGCCCAAAATTCCCCTCTCAAGGAGCGGAGATGTCTCGCGCGATGCTAGTAGAGACCGCGTTTCAGTCCAAGGCTTCGGCCCTGGCGGCGCCAACGATCGATGGCGCATGCGAGGCAAAGGTCGTGCAGGTGTTGTCATTGGCTCCATGTACTTGCAGGCAGGTCGATGGAGCGATGCGCTCCGAGAGTTGAGCGAAGGCGCCCAAGTCGCGCGCTCGTTGAATGATCACATTTGGCACGGAAAGGCCCTTGAGCTGATTCTCATGAACCTTTTTCTCCTTGGCTGGTTGAATCTAGACTTTCAGATACCCATTGTGTGCCTGCCAACGCAAGATCGACCATCGTCTCAGAGAGTCGAAGAACTCCTGGATCCAAATCAGCCAAAGCACCTGCGTAATTTGCAACTGTTGCTGCCGGAACTTTTGGATCGCATTCTTAGTCTATATTCCAGAATATCAAGCGAAAGTCTGCCACCACTGCCATTTTCGGAAACCACCATTCGGTTTTGCAAGATTTTATCATCACTGCATAGCTGCAACGGTATTTTGAATCAGGAATGCCTCGACATGATTGTTCTTGGCAAGCCTCCCGGTCTGTGCTTGACGGCATCACCAAGACTCATCATCACTCCAAGCCGCCAACAAATTGTCAATACCTTGTTCAAGGCGTTCCCTTCGTCCGCTACCGAATTATTGACGACGGCAGACAGAGTTCAGATCCTTAGCGGAATCGCCGTCGTCCTGGGTCAGATTGGATATCATCGCAAAAAGGCCATGGTCACAAGAGAGCTGGTGTCTGTTCTCATCGGAGGGCTTGTCGAGGCGCGCACCAAAGGTGCTGCAGAGGCAGGTGTACATCCCGCAGCCGGACTCATACCCCTTAATGCAAGCGGCGACAGAGCAAGAGGCGCTGCAGTGCTGGATCTTGGCGAAGCAGACATCGAGCAAGGCATAGAAGCTTTCCTCGATCTTCTTTGCAGGTCTTACGGCGTGGTCAGCTTTGACCCTCTTGGCAAAACGATCGACCTCCCCGACGTGAAGGAAGATCTAGACGCAGCAGTCATTTCTAGAATCCAAAGGCAGCTCGCCACGCGGTTCTTCGGCTTCCCGGAAATCAAGCTGAATATCCTGCGCTCATGTATCAATTTCTCGGAAGCATTGCCAGACTTTAACGGTGTTCTCAAATACTCCAGCGATTTGATGAGAACGGCTGGCTCCGGTGTTGCGCCGGCTTCGCGCAAGGAGCATTCGCCGCCGTTGATATTTAAGGAAGAACAAGTGCGGTTAGCTGCCAACATTTCGCGTACCTGGGTCCTCGCTCAGCGGCTGGGTATGAATTATCTTGGCGCCGAGTACTGGGATGAGTTCCTGGTTCGCGGCGTGGAGCTGGAGCCGTTGCCGTTAACGAGGACACCGGTGCCGCATTCTCGCAGCATCCTACCTGGTGCAACGGCGAGCCGTGCGTCGCAAGACGTGAACCCCTTCATCTACAATCCGTTTCTCAAAGAGGCTGCGGAGACTGCTGCCAAGAACCTGGTGGCTGGTGAGATTGCAAACTTCAAGGTAACACTGCAAAATACATATGACATCGAGGTCGACATTGAGAGCATTCGTTTGGAAGCGACCGGCGTCGAATTTGAACCACTGCCAACGCATATCACTCTTGGCCCTTACCGTACTCAGACCGTCATCCTGCAGGGACGACCGAAAGAGCCCGGAACTGTCGTTATCACGGGCGCGATGGTTAGGATCCGGGGTTGCCGAGAGCGCCTGTTCCCGATCTTTACGAATTCATGGACTCCCCAGCGCGCGGAAAAGGTCAAGTCAAAAGGCCTAGCTTCCCTTGACATCGGGCCTCCTGTGCCAACCAAGGGCAAGCCTAGCACCCGGCAACTCACGGCGGACAAGTTCAGCGTCAATGTGGTGCAGGCGCAACCGTTGATTGTTGTCAAGTCAACCACGCTCTCCCAGTCGTCGATCATGGTTCTTGAGGGCGAGCGACATGTCTTTTCGGTGACGCTACAGAATTTGTCTGACAACGCAGTCGACTTTATGCTCTTCTCTTTCACGGACTCTACGCAAGAGCCCTTACAAACGGCATTGAATGCCAGAGACGTGCCAGCAGCGGAAATGTACGAATACGAGCTTATTCTTATGAAGAAGCAGGCATTGCGTCTACCGAAGAGCGAGCCAAACAGACACATTGCGCCTGGTGGTGAAGCGACTTTCGATTTCGAGATTCTCGGTAAACCGGGCCTTACCAGTGCAACTATCCAAGTTGATTACACGTATCTCGGCGTGCCAATTGACGAGATAACGGAGCAATTCTTCACAAGACAGCTGACTCTGGACTTGGCTGTGACGGTCAATGCAAGCGTTGAATTATCAAGAATAGATACGCTACCCGTCTACGGCGGCATTCCAAAAAGCTTGCTGGATCGTGTTGGCGGCGACGCGTGTCCCAACGACGAAGAATACTGCCTTTTGTCGATGGATATGCGCAACTCGTGGCCGAGCCAGATGGCAATTCGATTGGAGGGGAGCGATGGAATGACAGTGGAGGATGATATACTCCCTGGCAAAACCACACGGCTCGTTCTCCCGGTCAATCGCATCTTGCTGGAGGATCCGCACGCGTCAATCCCGAGCTTGAATCCTAACAAGACGAGGCAGTTCGTGGTCAGCTCGAGCAAGATCTCGCCAGACATGGAGCGAGCCAACAGAGAGGCGTTTTGGTACCGCGAAAAGCTTCTCGATTCCTTGAAAGCCACGTGGAGAACTACGTCGGTACCGAGAAAAGAGGGTGTGATTGACTTACGCAATATACGATTGACGACGCGCATGATTGAAGCGATCAAGATTGACGAAATCGACATTAGCATTTCTATGGAGCCCGCTGGCGGCGAAAAGGGTAGACAGTCACAGAGCGGCGGTAATGTGGCGATTATCGACGAATTCATGAACTTGAAAGTACACATGACGAACAGGACGAGCAGACCCGTCCTGCCAATGCTGCGGTTGATGCCTGCGCTCTGTCACCGCCCTCTGACGGTGGCGCTGGACTACACGCGCAAGATTGCGTGGAACGGGACGCTGCAGCAGCTGCTCCCCGAGCTGGAGGCGAACGGGAGTCGAGACTTTGTGCTGGGCTTCACCGCGCTCTGCCGTGGCGAGTTTGAGATTACGGCGTCGGTGGAGGAGGTGCTGGTCTGGGAGCCGGAGAAGAAACCACGCCTGGGCAGACCGAGGTCCAACACGCAGGAGGCGATGGACGCGGCGCTGGGGGTCAAGCAGCGCAGGATGTGGCATTCAAGACGCTCGTTTCAGCTTCTTGTCAAGGATGACGTATAGATGGCCGAGTCGAGGAGGATAGGGCGTCACACGGCGCCCTGCTCCTCAATCACGTTAATATGTTAGATGCGATGGATGGAGGTATAATAGAGTACAGTTGTAGATGAGATGCACTTGTCAGGATCATGGCGTCGAATCGGAATTTTTTTGCACACAGAGTATTACGAGGCAAAAAGGATTTTAACGTGTACAAGCTGCAGCCCTAACCTAACTTATAACAAGGCTGAGCTGAGACGTCTAACGGTGCAGCGTCATGCCTCACAAGCATCATGCATGTCAGCGCTGGCCGCTGGCCGAAGCCCTCTCCGTGGCGCCTACCCGCTACTGGCTGGAGGTGCGCTATCCGCCGGATCACCTCAACAGCGCTGACTTGCTGTTGTATTTGCCCGGATAGGGGCTGGCTGTCGGCGCTAGCGTGCGTCGACAGCCGGGTCTTGTTTTGTCTTGAATCGGGATGGGGCCCGGGACCGTTCGGGTGGTTTTTTTTTTTTTTTTCCTTCTGCGGGACTTTGAGAATGATTCATGATGTGCTTGTCAACTCTTTCAGACAACATGGCCTGATAAGATCAAGAGCGGCAGATATTCAGAGTGAAGTCTCCCATCCTCTGGGCGGGAAAGGAATATCGGAACAGGCCCAAATCCACTTACTCACTCGGCTAGCCGCGCCTTTTCACTCACTCACTACTTACTACCTTGCCTCTCATCTTGACCCGCCGAACCTCCCGGGACCATCTTGGCTTTGTGGCTTGTCGACCGACATCAATTAGGGAGAGGGCAGGGAAAAAAGCGATTGAGAGCTTTTCTAAACCGACAACCGTTTGAATTTACTAGAGACTGGAAGCAAAAACGTGCTGGGATTTCGCTTGCGACGCAGATCCGACGGCCAACAGCAAACGCCAGGACACGGAAAACTTTGTTCGCTCAATCATCAGCCCAGCCCAGCCCAGTCCAGTCCAAGCCATGCCCTTGATGCAGTCACGCGGCGGCTCCGGCTCCTCGTCGCCGCCTTTTACGACGACGACGAGGCTCGGCAACGGCTCAGGAACAGCCGCTGCCAGCACATCACCCTCCTCACCGCCGCCGCGCATCCTCTTCCTCGACGCCTATGATTCCTTCACCAACAACATCGTCTCCCTGCTCAAGGACGCCCTCGGCGCCGACGTCCAGGTCCACGTCATCCACATGGACCTGCGCACGCTGCACTCGGACCCCACACCCGACTGGACCCCGGACCAGTTCCTCGCCCGCCTCGCCTCCTTCGACGCCGTCGTCTGCGGGCCCGGCCCCGGATCGCCGCTCTGCGCCAACGACGTCGGCGCTTTCCGCCACCTCTGGGACCTATCGGAGCAGCACCGCAGCACCGTTCCCCCCGTCTTTGGCATTTGTCTTGGGTTTCAGAGCTTGGTGGAGCACTTTGGCGGGCGCATAAGGAAGCTGCGCCGGGGCTTGCACGGCATGGTGCGGTCCATCGACCACAAGGGGCTGGAGCGCCCGGCGCAGGCGGCGAAGGGCGGCTACGCCGACATCTTTGAGGGCGTGCCGCCGTTCAGGGCCACGTTGTATCACAGCCTGTGCGCGGACATTGGCCAGGACGACGTCCCGGACGAGCAGTGGCCGCTAGCGAAGTGGCAGGCGCCGTCCGTGGCACCCGATCTGGTGCCCCTGGCGTGGGTGACTGAGGCCGACAACGACAACGAGAGGGTGTTGATGGGTGTTCGCCACGCGAGCATGCCGTTCTGGGGCGTCCAGTGCCATCCCGAATCCATCTGCACAGACTCCGTCGCCGTGCATGGTATCCTGCGCAACTGGTTCGACCAGGCGACCAAGTGGAATGAAGTCAACGGCCGCGCGCGACGGCCATGGAATCTACCACTCGTGCACTCTGCCAGCCTAGAGTCGTCGGCTGCGACAGGCGGCGCCGCTTCAACCACTACACAGGGCCCCTCGGAGAGGGACCTAGCATCGGCGCGTTGGTCGAATGCAATGCGCTCCGGCCTGGCCAGCCAAGGCACCCAGCCCGGCTACGTCTGCCGGCAGCTCAAGCTCCCCGACTGCGTCGACGCAGCAGACGTCATGGAGATACTCGGCTGCAGCTCCGGCGAAGCAATTCTCCTCGACTCTTCCAGCGCCAAGAACGGCGATCCCCTGGCACGAAACAGCATCATTGCGCTGGACGTGGATGCGGCGATTCGTCTCGAGTACCACGTCCGAGATGACTACGTCACGTTTCGCCGCCCTGCGTCCAACATCGGAGGCGGCCGTCCCGAGGAGGTGCAGCGAATATCACTAGACGATACAGAGGACGATCCCATGGCCGTCTATCAGATCATGTCTGAATACTGGAAGACCCACAAGCTACAAGACGCTGACTGCGATGGCGCGCCTGCGTTCAAGGGCGGGTTCATGGGCTTCGTCACATATGAGATGGGCCTCAGCACGCTCAGCCCCGGCGCCGTCTCTGCGCATCGCGGCCACCATCGCCCGGATCTCGTCATGGCCTGGATCACCAACAGCGTCGTGCTGGACCACAAGACCAGCACCGCCTACGTGCAAAGCCTAACTACGGCCGACCATGACGGAGGCTGGGTTGACGAGGCGGTGCGGAGGCTGCAGAACGCGCCCGTCTGGCGCGACTCCAACGCACGACGTCCCGTGAGCTGCCCCGAAGCAACATTCACCCCCGAGGAGCTATGGGACGACGTGGCGGCGCGCGGCAGCGACCGTCTGGACATCACCGTCCCCGACTCGGGCAAGTACGAAGACGATGTCCGCCGCTGCCAGTACGCCATCCGCGAGGGCCACTCCTACGAGCTGTGCCTGACAGCGCAGACGACCATGACGCGCCCGCCCGTCGACGACGACGACGAGCGGCGCTCGCCGTGGGAGGTGTACCGGACGCTACGCAGCCGACAGCCCGCGCCGTTCGGCTCGTTCGTGCGCCTCGGCGGCGCGACGGTGGTGAGCTGCTCGCCGGAGCGCTTCCTGTCGACCGACCGCGCCGGCCTGTGCCGCATGCGGCCGATGAAGGGCACCGTGCGCAAGTCAGCCGCGGTGCCCACGCTCGCCGCCGCGGAGCGCATCCTGCACGTGCCCAAGGAGGAGGCCGAGAACCTGATGATCGTCGACCTCGTCCGCCACGACCTGCACGGCGTCTGCGGCCCGCAAAACGTCTCCGTCCCGGACCTGCTCAAGGTCGAGGAGTACGCGACCGTCTTCCAGATGGTGACGGCCGTCCACGGCCAGCTGCCGCCGGGGGCGCCGCTGAACGGCATCGACGTGCTGGCGGCGACGCTGCCGCCGGGGAGCATGACGGGCGCGCCGAAGAAGCGCAGCTGCGAGCTGCTACGGGTCATCGAGCCGGGCGAGCGCAGCGTCTACTCGGGCGTGGTCGGGTACTTTGACGTGCAGGGCCAGGGCGACTGGAGCGTCACGATCCGCACCATGTTTCGCTGGGACGACGAGCAGGCGGATGGTGGTGAGGATGAGGAGGGACGCGGCCGCGAGGTCTGGCGCATCGGCGCGGGCGGCGCGGTGACCATCCTGAGCACGCCGGAGGGCGAGCGCGAGGAAATGTTTACGAAGCTGTTTGGCCCCCTCGGCACGTTCAGAGATGCAGCGTAAACGGGAGAGCCGGTGGTTGTAATCTTGAACATCTCATCTCATCTCAGTTGGGTGTATTTTTGGCTGGGCCTGGCCACGGCGTATTACATATTTGGGTTTACACAGCGATCTCAACATCATGCATTCTTCGGAATCAAGACATTTTTAACATTGTTTGCATAGAAATCATAAACATTTTGTCTCTTTGATTAACGCTCATGCCTGTTGCAAATTAAAACCAGAAGTAGAGGGAAACAGAATGCGGAAAGCTACAAAACATTATCCTTCCGCGTTGGCGCCACCAAGCTTTGCTCCTGACATAACATACAGGTACAAAAGAAGTTTTCCATCTCAGAAGTTGCCTCTCCGTAGCTTCTGCGGTACAGAGGGCTGTTCCCGGGTCCGCTTAGAATTCCTGCTCCTCCTGGAAGAACATGCCGAAGCTGATGATGGTGCCGTAGATGAGCAGGCCGCCCGCGATGGACATGATCATGGCCTCGGTGCGGATGATGTCTGCGTGAGCGAGGATGACCGGCAAGGCTGGGTTGTAACGAGTTAGCACTGCCCAAGCACACAAAGAGGGATGCTTATGTAGAGGATAGAAGAACGCACCCATGCCCATGACGACGAAGAAGCCGGTGAGGAAGCGCCCCAGGTCGAGGACGGCGGCGCCGGAGCTCTCGACAAAGTCGTCCGGGTTGGCGCAGCGGCTGCAGATCCAGTTGGGCGCCGGCGCGACGACGTAGGTGGCCACGACGAGCAGCGGGAAGTACGAGTGGAACAGGGCGCACGACAGGATGACGAGCAGGAAGCCGAGCGCGAGGACGAACGACAGCGCGATGATGGTCTTG
The DNA here is from genome assembly GCF_001636725.1 of Cordyceps fumosorosea ARSEF 2679. NCBI lineage: Eukaryota > Fungi > Ascomycota > Sordariomycetes > Hypocreales > Cordycipitaceae > Cordyceps > Cordyceps fumosorosea. Next base: position 1,184,750 of record NW_017387303.1, on the reverse strand, counting down.
AGGCCGGCGGTCGGCATGGTGGGCGGGCGGGCGGGCGGGCGGGCAAGTCGGCCGCGCGTGGTAATATATGTGCGGAGAGGAGGTTCGAGAGAAAAAGGCCAGAGGCTAGCTCCTCACTCGAAAGCTCGAAGCTGGGGTCGTCGGAAAAGCTGGGTTGTGTAGGTTCGAGCTTCTGGTGACGTGGGCGGTTTCAAGAGCTTCGCTCGGGGAAGTCGGCGCGGACGAGAGGGGACCCCTCGGTGGTGGCTCGGAGAAAGTTGGACGGGATGGAAGGGAGGCGCGGAGAGTAGCGGGGTGGCGTGGAAGGGTGTCGTCGCGGGTTGGATATTTTGTCGCCGGGAGGGGATGTTGCTGAGATGAAGAATGCACGAGACACACGGTTAGAAGCTAGGCCAAGTTGCGTTGCGTCTGTCGATCCATGGTGACGTTGTCTGCTTAGCCGCCCAGGCAAGACTGGCTTAGTCATCAGGCTCAAAGAAGGTGGTAAAGGCAACAGATGGGTGATGAAAAGAGACGAATAACAATGATGTGTTTTTTTAAAACTTATCAAGGTGGTTTTTTTTTATCAAGGTCTTGATGCTTCGAGATGACTCTCTGTCTTCGCTTGCGGGCTCATTTTCATCTTCCATTGCAGGTGTTTTCTGCTAGTTGAGTTATTCCTACAAGGCCATGAACAAGGTGGGGAGACGCTGAAGAATACATACCCTGGAGGAGATTCGCCCGTTAGCTTCTAAGAGTCGGAGGAAATAAGAAGAACCAAACGTGGAGAAGGAAAAAAGACGAAAAAGGTACTCTTACTCAACTTTCGAAAGACCTAAATGCTTATGAAAAATCATTACGACACTGTGCCCAGCATAAAGATTTGATTCCTCGTGTAACAGCATATACATGTAGGGCTGGGTTGTAAATAAAACCATCGAAAGTTGGAAAGAGAAACTTCAGTGCAGCTTCGGTCCTCTGAACCTCTTGATTGATTTATTGATTTCAAAGCTTGATCCATGTCATCAACATAACCAAGGCTGGCGGCTTTTGCCTGAGCTAAATCGAGCCTTCAACCACGTCATTGCTAGTCGTGAAGCTGAACTGCTTCCCATCCGACTCAATTTTCTCAATCGGCTCTCCCCCCTCAACAGTACCGGCGCAAACGGCCAGTCAGGCGGCATAGCACGGAGAATCTCCATGAGTAAGGCAAAAGAGGGTACAAGCTGCTGCACACTCGAGCTGTGGCGGTGGTCAGATGCCATGGCTCGTTTCTGCAACAAAGGCACGGAGGGCAAATCTTCACTTACAAAAGCAATGGTCTGTTTCATTTGTGACCTTGGCCAGCACAGATTAACATTGGAAACGTTTAAATCCTTATACCCTCTCCGCCACGTGCGCAGATTGGCCCGGGGCCGCGAGGGCGCTGCCGATCAGGCAGATAACGCTGGCAATGGTGTAACGCATATTGGATTCCTTGGATTGTTTGCCATGTTTTCTTTTGGTAGGTTGTTGTTCGTGGTTTGTTTCAGTAAGATTCGCTTATAGAACGGCGTCCATCCCGACCTATTTGTAGTCGATATCCGAAGATAGTGCCCAACTCGAGAGCGACGAGCCGACACGGTCCACCGACGGACGGCAATACGGCACAGGCTGACTATCGGAACAGCCTGCAAGGGGAAACGGACGGACATTTTCATTTCTTTTGAGGAAATAGAACTTAGCGTGGCAGCGACCGATTGTGAAAGATGCATGAGATTTCCCTGGAGTCGTCGCGGCGGATGCAGAGTCAAAGGATCAGAATGCTGGCAGGCTGAGGCTGATTCTGCTGACCCCGAAGGGCTACACTGTCTGCTTTTACATGTTGTGAAGATGTGAGCAGTGGGCTCAGGCCAAATTGTATAACCTTGATGATTGCATGGCCCGCTCGGCTGTTGTTGAATCATGACATGCATCTGGCGTTATTGCCGAGCGGGCAATGCAGCTATCGTGGGATGGAGGTGATACAGGGCGACCGGAACATAAAGTCCATTCTCGGCACAGATCTACGCGCACAGCATAAAAGTTGAGCTAGCACACTGTAGTCAGTATGGCTTTGCTCTGTAGACCGGCGTCATTCCTCGGCATCAACCCCCCCCATTCGTTTCTGCTCGGGTTTCCGAAATCTTTCAGCACAATGAGAGCACTGCAGCTGTTCGGGATATTCACTTTTGCTTTCCATGGCCGCGCCGCCGGGGCAGCTTACCATGTACATGAGAGGTTGGCATGGGCCACCGTGGACTGGTACCAAGTACAGCCCGCGGTGAACCCAGCAGCTTTTCTTCCCATGCGCATCGCGCTCACTCAAGAGAATGTTGGGAGGAGGAACTCCTACGAGTCGCGGATCCATCATCCCCCAACTTTGGCCGATATTGGTCGGCTCGAGAGGTGGTGGCTCGATTCGCACCCACCTATGAGACTACATCGACAGTAGTTCGGTGGCTCAATGAGTCAAGCATTGGACCGCGTCGGCTCCGTTTCACGCAAGACCGTAGCTGGATTCTCTTCAGTGCCACGGTCGCGGAGAGCGAGAGGCTGCTCAGAGTAAAGTACGGCATCTAAAAAAATGGTGCAACATATGCCATGGATGTTGCGCCGCATGAGTACAGTCTCCCTGACGGACTCGATGCTCATGTCGACTTCATCACGCCGACTGTCCACCTGGGAGCCCATAATGCCAGCTTGCCGAGTATGCAACATCGAGTCTTAAGTCAAAGCGCCAACAAGGCAAACAATGACTCTGGCCCAACGTTCTCTTTGGGGAATTGCTCCCGCTACACTACCCCGGACTGCCTGCGAGCCATGTATGGAATTCCGGTCTCGGACAAAAGCCACCCGGATATTTCAATTGGAATTTGAGCCCGCCTAGGCTTCCTGGCCTTTGGCAGACCTTGATAAATTTTTCGAAACTTTTGCCAAGAAAATGGTCGGTCAAAGACCAGTCATGGTTCCGATTGACGGCGGATACTGGCAGGACAGGATGCAAACGCCGTTCATCAATGCCGAACCTGACCTTGACATGGAGTATGCCATGACTTTGTCGCATCCCGTACCAGTGACAAATTACCAAGTCGGCGATGTGGCCATTCCCGGAACTCTCAACAATCTTCTTGCCGCATTTGATGCTTTCTATTTGCTCAGCACTCAATGGCAGCATTGACGGCATCTTTCCGGACCCAGCACCAGGGGGGTAGAACCAAACGACAGAATGCGGCACCATCCCACATCCTACCAAGGTCCTGTCCATATCTTTCGCATATGATGAGGTCAACTTTCCATCTTCATATCTACTACGGCAGTGTCTCGAGTTCCTGAAGCTCGGATTGCAGGGTGTCAGCGTCCTCGTGTCTTCGGCAGATTGCGGACCTGCCGGTCACAGCTGCGAGTGCATCAGTCGAGACTCGGCAGCCACAAACAGAAGCAACACGAGCAGCGGCGACTTCCGACCGACGAGCCCTGCAGGATGTCCATTCGTCACTGTTGTAGGGGGCTCACAGCTGTCGGCCAACGCGGCCAACTATGTAATTGCGCAGAATGGGCGTCTTGTGACGGTCATGGGCACCTCTGCATCGACGCCAGTATTTGCGTCGCTCGATTGCCAGCTCAACGATGCGAGGCTGTTCGAAGAAAAGACACCGGTCGGGTTTCTGAACCCGGCGCTGTATGCGAACCCTCATCTATTGAACGACGTCGTCGACGGGTCAAATTCTGGCTGTGGAGGAAGAATTTCGTGCAGATCATGGGTGGGATCCGGTCACTGGTCTGGGGACGCCGGACTTTGCCAAACTGTTGGAATTCTATCTGAGACTGCCATAGAGCGAGCCTAGGAATTCGTGCGCCTTGTTGCCTCATTGGCGCTCTTTAGTCAGAGATTCAAATTCGAAAATCAAATCGTCATGTCCTGCAAGGAACGATTTGACCTCATTCTTCATTGTATCCAAGCTTTCCTGCTTTGCCGTAGTTGAGTCCGTAGAAGCAACGGATTGCTGGAATTTGGTGAACGCGCTGAGGAACTGGTCATAGCGCTCTTTATTGCTGCTTTCAAGCCGTTCCTAGAATGTCATCTCAGCAAACAAAACAAAGAACCCATATTCAGGCAAGGCAATATTGCCCAGAAATTGCACCCTACCTTCACATCTAGGATAAAGCTCAGAGGTCGATTCAGGCCAGTCAAGTTGGTTGGACAGCTAGGGTTTTCATCAACTCCATTCGCTGACTTTTCCGCCGTATTTGAATATTACTGCGGCAGACGAGAACGAAGAAGAAAGGGAGATGGAGAACCATTCGCGTTGCCAGGCAGCTGTATCGCAAGTTGGTTATAAACAACGGACAAAAGGTCATGAGGTACCCCGATTTTGCGCCACCAAAGCAGCATTGTCGGAGTTGTTTCTCGGCTTCCAACTCAGGCTCGGGCTGAAGACTCCGTGCCTCAAGTTGTGCATGGCAAATACGTGACGTAGCTGTCAGAGCAAATCCTCATGGCAAGGATTCTGTGCAACAGCTCCCCCAAAATCGGAGACGGCGGTTGTGTGGCTGACGCCTCATGTGGCTTAGCAAAAGTTGTCCCTGGAAAGCGGTGAGGCGGCCCGCCCACCAGAAGCCGCCTATCAGAGTCTGGCAAAAAAAATCTCCAATGTCTCCCAGCTCAGGCCCAGAAAAAAAAACTACTGGTTCTTTGGTCCAGACGGCATTACCACTGTATTTTCTCTGCTTCCTCACAACTAAAGGAGCAGAGCCAAGAAGAATCTTTCTCTCTTTTGGATTTCTCCGGGATTGCTTAAGCCAGTACAAGACTGTCCCTGATATTTCATTCGGACGTCGAACAAACGACCCTGACAAAAAACGCCCATCATGGCGTCCGACGAGATTGTCTGGCAAATTATCAACCAGCAATTCTGTGCATTCAAGCTCAAGTATGTATCTAGAATCGATCTAAATGGTATCAACTCTAACAGAAGAAAAGAACCCCGAAAGAGCAAAATTTCTGCCGCAACGAATACAATGTAACCGGCCTCTGCAACCGCCAGTCGTGCCCGCTGGCCAACTCTCGATATGCCACGGTCCGCCAGCACCCGACCAAGCAGACGCTCTACCTGTACATGAAGACGGTCGAGCGTGCGCACCTGCCGTCCAAAATGTGGGAGCGCATCAAGCTGTCCAACAACTACACCAAGGCCCTGGAGCAGATTGACGACCGCCTCATCTACTGGCCCAAGTTCCTCATCCACAAGTGCAAGCAGCGCCTCACGCGCCTGACGCAGGTGCAGATCCGCATGCGTCGCATTGCCGCCGAGGAGGAGCGCCTTGGCGAGAAGCTGGTCCCCAAGCTGGCGCCCAAGGTCCGGCACCGCGAGCGTGCGCGCGAGCGCAAGGCCGAGGCCGCCGCCAAGCTGGAGCGTACCATCGAGCGCGAGCTGCTGGAGCGCCTGCGCCAGGGCGCCTACGGCGAGCAGCCGCTCAACGTGAGTGAGGACATCTGGAAGAAGGTCCTCAACGCCATGGAGCGCGAGGGCGACGGCGTCCGCGACGAGGACATGGACGAGGGCATCGACTCGGACGAGGAGGAGGAACTGGACAGCGAGGTCGAGGATGGTGCCATCGAGTATGTCTCTGACTTGGACGAGAGCGAGGAGGAACTCGGCGACCTGCAAGACTGGCTGGAGAGCGAGGAGGAAGAGGTGGAGGAAGAGGAGGAGAGCGACGAAGAGGAGAAGCTGAGCAACAAGAGAAAGCGTGCCCGTGTCATCAAGATGCAGAACAAGCGCCCTCGCCAGGACGAGAGGGAAAAGGAGAAGCTCACTCTCACCAACGACTTGGCCTGGTAATTGACCGGTGTGTGGGCGGCGAGAGAAGGGTAAGGGGACAAGTTTATGAGTTTCCTATTTTGGTGATTGTATTACTGTCTGTGCTTCCAGCAGGTGGCCGATGGAGAGCCGTGCCTGCTTGTGGGAAGAGCAAAAAAAAGTTTGGGATGGCCATGGAAAATGCATACAAATTCTTCATAGCATAGCGGCGTTTTCTGGCGTGTAATTTCGGATTTGCTTAGATTTTTATCGGTATTTTATCATGTGAATCATACAAATTGAAAGACATCAGCATCGTTACCCATAATGCATGACAAGTATCAGCTAATCAGCATTTAGCCGCCCAGCCAAACTAATTCACGACGTCATGAAGAAAGCGGCCACACAAAGCTGCAGCCTCCCTCCCCACCAACGGGGGGGCTCATGCAAAATGCTCATGTTGCAACACAGGGTCCACAGAGCTTTGCCAACTTGAAACCTCCACCTACATAACATACAACCTGTTACCACCCGACGCTGACGTCTACTTTTCTTCCGTCACTTCTTCATCCTGAATCTGCCGCTTACAGGCTCGTCAGTAACAATTGCCAACGAAAACACCACAATCTCCTCGATCCCTCTCCCCCCGATACGAGGAACGCTACAGCAAGCTTGCTCAACAAAACGCCGTCCGCGCTTGCTTCTATGGCACAACGGCCATTACCGTTGGTCAATCAATAACCCGCCCCGGAGGCACTGCATCTCACCAATTCTCCGAACTTACTCGACGTCGGCCGATCAACGCCCCCTTCCACCCGACGGGGTCGCCGAATCGAACAACAAAAAAACCCCAACGAACAAATTAAACCCCCCACCCCGCCATGGCGTCCTGGTACACCAGCTTCGTCACCAAGACGTCCTCGCAGATATCCTCCCTGCGCTCCACGTACCTCTCCACCGACGCCGACGGCGACACCGTCGACGACACGCACGCCTGCCGCGTCCTGCGCAACTACTACGCCGACAAGGGCCGCCCCCTCCCCCCCTGGCTGCCCGCCGACCCCAAGGCCGCCCAGCCGCCGCCCGCCGCCCTCTACACCCAGCCCCAGCTCGGGTCCCGCTACGGCGGCGGCAACGGCGGTGGGGTACCGGCCTCGTCGAGTCTCGCCAGCTTATGGGACAACAACAACGGCGGAGCCGGCCAGCCACAGCAGCAGCCCCAGAGCCTACGCGCCGGACGCGGAGGGGCGAGCATGCCGCAGCCGGGCAGGGAGGAGGTGGCGGCGCGGCCGCTGCCGAGTCAGCGCACGGGGAGCTACCAGAGCGTGGGTAGTCAGTCGGGCGCGGTCGGCGCGACGGCGCAGGATCGCTTGAAGAAGAAGCTCTGGGGCCCGGCACGCGCGGCGAGCCCGGCGGCAGTGCCGGCGCAGGGACAGAACCAGTACGCGGCGCCACCGCTGAGCGGTGGTGGTGGTGGAGGAGGAGGGCAGTATGACGGTGGTCGGGGCGGAGGCGATCAGTACGGGAGAGCACCACCGAGCGGGCAGCGTCAAGGCCTCCCGAGCGGTCCGAGAGGGTATAGGTAAATGTGCGTGGTGATTGTGTGTTTCTACTTTCTCTTTGGGGGTTGTTTTTTCTTTGTTTCTTTGCGCTTTTTATCAATTGTATTTGGGCCGTTCTTTTTGGCTCGCACCGAATTCTTTATTGTCAGATACATAGGTCCTGGATAATGGGACGCGACGGTATACCCCGGACGCCGAGAGAGCTGCTGGAAGCTCTATATAGTATAATCAAAAGGTTTGCAACAACTTGGATTTTGTCTCTCGTAAAATTCGTCACACGGCAGTAGAGGGCCAATAGTTTGTTGAAATCGCATATACGCGTGTGAAGCACCATCATTATTAGCTACAAATACAGCGAGAAAAATCAATGTCCCGAACGCCAGCGCCTGGTAGCAAAGTCAGATTAAATCACTTGCCAGGCATGCCGTCTCCTTTTTGTGCCACCGTTTTGCGAGGTAGGATCTGCACTTTTCTGCTCAGGAGCTTGCGCAACTCGGGCGTAATGACCTTGGGCGCGGGCGCCTCGGTGCCCTTGCCCTTGGCTGCGGGACCTGACGACGTGCCGGGCGACGACTCGGAAGCGGCAGACCCCGACGATGGTCGCGGACCTGGGAAGTTGTCCTTCTTGTCAATGGCTTCGACGGCGCGCTGGTACTTGCGGAAGAGCGCCTCAGCGCGAATGAGCGTGGAGTCCAGGTCCATTGTCCCGGAAAGTTCATTAACTAAGCGAATCTTTGTGTCAGTATTCCGTGGGGGGCGCGTAACATGGTGGAAGATGGTAGGACGTACTGTACTTAAGAACCTCGTCAAAGGCTTGGAGGTGCTCCATGATGACGTCGCGGTGCTTTTCCAGGATGGCGAGTGCGACAAAGATGTGAAACTCAGCGCTCAGGAAGTCGGTCCATAGACGCTCCCACAAGCTCAGGATATCGAGCCAGGGGAACTCACGCTTGTACCACACTAGGAGCATGCGGAAAAAGAAGAAGAAGTTGGTGCTGTCCGCCTTTTGCAGGTGGTTCCACAGCTTGGGGTCCATAAAGTTGACGAGCTGGTCGAGCGCGAGCAGCTGCGCGCGCATGCCCGACTGATCGCGCAAGAAGTTGCGCTCCATGCGGCCCATAAACTCTTTAAAGGCCCAGAAAGCAATCGCGTCGTCCTGGACGACAGCGTAAATGGGCGCGAGCAGGTCGGACATGCCCTGGACGTAGCCCAGATCCTTGTTGTACTCGTTGTACGTGAGCAGCATCTCCTTGAGCTGCTCGAGGTGGACGTTGGTGCCGACGTCGGCAAATGGTGAGTCCGGGTCCGGATGGGGCGTATCCTCTCCGGCAAAGATGGGGACGTGGCGGTCGGTCCGGTGTACATCCTTTTCGATGCGCCCACGCTGTTCGCGCCACCACTCGCCCGTCTCGCCCTCGCCGCCGTGCCCGTCTAGTCGCTCCCACCAGGCGTGCTTGAGCTGATAGTAGGCATCGCGGAGGGACGCGACCTGGGCCCGGCGCTCGTCCGCCGTGCTGTACCACTCATGCACGCCGAGCAGGAAGAGCCAGGCCTCCTTACGGACGCCATCGTCAGCGTCCAGCCCGCCGTGGAAGATGCGCTCCTTGACTTCGTCAGTCGTCTTGATGAGCCGGCCAGTCTCGGGGTCGAAGAAGGTCTTCCACTCCGTCATGGTGACGGGCTTGCGGCGCTCCTCGAGGGAGAGTGAGTTGGCAGCATCGAGAAGCTCAAACTCGCCGACATCCGTGTCCTCGAGCTCGAGAACATCCTTGACGGTGTACATCTTTTGTTTCCTGTCGCGTTCGCTCTGTTCCGCGATGCCCATGGCCCAGCGGGCGAGGTATATCCTCGCGCTGTCGTACTCGTCCTGAAGGTTTTGCACGTCGCTGTTTCTAAGGAGCTTTTTGACCTGCGGTGGCATGTTCGGATTCTCAGCCAAATCTTGCGCAGCTCGGCGCGTAAAAGTCGTCACCTGGCTGAACTTCTCCATGATGTTCCAGCCCGTCTCCTTGACGAACTTGACAAACGGATCCATCTCGGCGTCGCGGTTGGCTGGCGCGCCTTTGCCCTTGCTTACCGTCGTGGGGATGGAGCCAAACGCGTTCAAGTCATCCTTAGTCGGCTCGACGAGGTAAATGTTGGGTTCAGCCGCAGACTTTTCGATCCTGACATAGCGCCGCAGCCAGCGCAGCACCTCGTCCGCGCCCCAGAACATCTTGCCAGCCTCGCTGAAGGGGTCGAATGTATCCCTTGTCATCCGCTTCTTTTGCTGGATCGTACTCTGGCATTCATTGTCGTGGAAGAATAGCGCGGGGAAGCTGCCGCCGGCCTTGGTGTTGATGATGACGGAGCCGTGCCACCATCCGACGCTGGGTGGCCGCACCAGCAGCGAGTAGATGGCGCTGACGGGCACGGCGAAGGAGTAGGCCCCGACAGATCCGCTGTGAGATGTTACGGTTGGCGGGGGCGGGACGAGGTAGGATTGCCGGGGTGGTGAGTTGCCATCGGAAAGATCGACCTTAACGTATATGCTCGCCGAGTCGCCGAGGGAGGATTCGGGGACCCATGCGAGTAGCAGATCGGCCGCGGACGGGCTGGAGCCCTCGGTGGATGAAGTAACTGTAGCGGCGGGTTTTTGCTGGAGCAAGGCGATATAACCGGGGATATTGTCCTTGGATGACGGCGATGGATGCACATAGACCTGCTCTGGTTAGCTTGTGACCATGGCGAGGTCCCGTTTGCAGGCGGGCCTGAGCCTACCTTGCTTTTCGAGAAGAGCAGTTTCACGCCTTTCCCCGTTTCTGTATGCGTGATCGTATCATATGCGCCCTCATCGTCATCCGTCACGGCATAGAAGCTGTTTGCGGGAGAATCTGAGCGTCGCGGCAGGCTGGAGCCGCCGCCACCGGAGGACAAGGTCATGACGAGAGACGCGGAGGGCGGGAGGGGAGGCAGTTCTCTGCAGTGTCGAAGAATCTCCTCTGTATTGATCTAGATGGAAAATGACATACTTCTATGCAGAGGAGTGGCAGCATATAAGGAATTAATAGGGCTGTATGTGAACAGCGAACTTTCTTGGCTGAGGAGCTGGTCGGATGACGACGATTGCACTGGCGCCCCGCCACGCGATGGGCAGCGGGTGGACGGTTGGAGGGGCAAGATGAGGTATAGGCTACCTGAGTCTTCGCGGAATGTTGGAGGTGCTGTAAAGTACCTAATACTCCACTTCAGCCTTGCGAGCGTCGTCACTGCCTCGCAAGGCAAAGGAGTGAGTACGCAATCACCGCTGTAATAGACGCCGAGGCTTGTACAAGGCTTGTGAACCATATAAAATATTTAGGATTACTTCTGAATTTTGATTTCTTTTGCCCCTAATTATTGTGGCTCAATTTGCGACTCATAACCTCAGTTGGAGGGTCCCTGGTATAAGTCGCCATCTGAATGTCTAAACGTGACAAACTATTTCTTAAGTACGGCTGTTCTGTTAAATTTTTTCGAGGTCTGACGCCATCAATATTTATTGGCTATTCTCTAAATTCTTGGAGTGCTTTCGCCCAAAATCTCTGGACCTCTCTCAAGGTCGGCCGCTTTAGTGGCTTGCGCTCTAGACAACTCTCAAGCTGCGTTTTCCAGGTCGTCGGAATATCTTGACAGTTATCCCAAAGTCCTCTGTACTTTTAACATTCTTCAAGTTATCATGGGGCTGGCGGAGCAACATCTACATTGATCGTCAAGTCTAAATACTTCTGCTAGCTCCGACGCCCTCGGGCAATTCTCCTGCCAATCCAGGAAAGAATTCCACACGTTTCACCCGTTTCTTCCAGGGGTGTTCTCGGTTTTGTTTCACCTTTCCGGGCCTGTATACTTGGTGTAGATGACTGTTGTGGTGACAGAGCCGTCCGGTAGACGGTTCTCAGCTTCTGTCGCATCCCATGTGCCGTCAATCTCCGGTGCGGCCGTCGTGACCGGAGCATCACTCTGCTTCTAGTCAATTAAAAGAAGGTCCAAGTTTGCGTCTGGGATAAGATTCCCAGGCTTAATGTCCATGTGAAATGTCTTGGCGACATGGTGAGTGTGAGCAGTAGCCGCCGCCATCTGGTAGCACCATTTCGCCTTTAGAGGAAGCGGAATTCGGAGTCCTGTAGCATTGCTCTCCTTTATCTTCTCGGCTGGATTTCCATTGGGGTGAAATGGATACTGGCAGCCACATACAGCGCGACTTTTTCCATCTCGATCCGCGACTGTGACGAGTATCTGTGGTGCAGGGAGAATGTTGCGGTGAGTCGGCATGTGACAAAGAAGCTCGACCGACCTTTTGAACGTTTGGACTTGGTCCACGACTAGGCCTGACTCGTATGCGAAAAGAAGGAACGGAAGTCGACACCTTTGAAGACCATCTTCTGCTCTGGTTCAGAGGAAGTGTAGACCAACGTGGCACACCCTCGCCCACCAAGCTGCTGCAGGCGCGTGAAGCTCTAGAAATCGACCGTCCGCGTCAGTCCCTGATTTGCAAAATCTGCAGGCTGTGGGAGAAGAGAGACAAATTCTGCAAACAAAGGATCGGTAACAGCCCACCAAGATCCATCTCCGGTGATATTGATTAGGGTGTCTGGATCCCTCGTTGCATCCAGCTGCACGCATTCAAGCCAAACGGCTGCGACTGCCAGCTAGAGGGCGGGTCGCATCGTCTTTCTGTCAGGGAAGGTCTCTTCCGGCTGGGAAATGTCTCTTTTGTGGTTGCAATTAACAATGCGCGATGTTAGAGCCTCCATGTGCCTCTCATCGACCAAAAAGCGAAAGATGATTGTTTTCTTCATGCCAAAGGCCTGAGTGGAATATGTTGTTTTGGCATCATCTCCCCATATCTATTCGCCCACAACCCCGAGGGAGCTCAATCCAGTTTCGTGTCTCATTCGGTTCAGACAGGCTATCCAAGCAGCCGTGTCTTATTAGATGAGAAGTGCCAACCATGAAAAGCTGTACAACAATGAGGAGAAGCAGGAGAACAATGGCGGTGCGTACTACGCCATGTGACACGGGTGACTCACTTCCCATACGGACGCACATTTTTTTTTGATCATGCTAAACTATGCATCCTTTCATATCGCCTTGAAATTCTTCAACTATAAATCATCCGCCTCTACGACGTGGATGGTTGCAAGACGAGGAGTCCTGGAGGCAAATTTTCGCAAACCTGCCAGTCGCATGGCGAAAAGAGAGAAAAAAAAAAAAAAAAAAAAAAAAGAGACAATTTCCCTGCCACAGCCTGTGTTAAGGTACAATGAATAATCGCGGCCCAATACCCAACTATTCGTTAATAGTGTAGATGAACGAATGACTAGTCCCGTTGGCATGATGAAAGTCGGCCGCGGTCGCCCTGGCACCACCAATCAACCAAGCGAACCACACGGGATACTTTGACCCGTCGACAACTTCAGAGTGCTCCTCTGTGAATTGATGAGTTAGTATCAGTAATAACAAGCGTTGCGTGACGAACATCCATGCTAGTACTTACGAAGGTAGCCGATGACGGTACTGCAGGCAGGCTCGGCCTGGCACTGCCTCTTGGCCTCGACGCGGAACGTCTCTTCCGTAAAGCCGGACTGGAAGCTCCCAATAACGCGCAGGGCTCGTTGCGGGTAGAGGCTCTGGTTCGGGTTGTAGTTTTGCTCGCCGGGGAGGGATAGCTCGACAAGGTGCTTGCCTCGCGGGACCGCGAGGACGGGAGCGACGAGAGCGACGAGGACAGCAATCTTCATTTTCGCAGATTTGCTAGCGTTTTGAATTGAAGACTTGTTAAGGGTCAAATTTGTTTGAGAATGTAAATCTTGTATGAATCGTGCATGTACGGAGAGCTTGTGTGGACGCGCACTCGTCCTTTTATAGACGGAACCGTGCGACGAGCTGTCACTCTCCTTTTCCCGCCCGGACACGCGTCAGGAGAAAATTATGTTAGGACACAATTTGCATTCTCTCTTGGTATTTCTACCGGGTTATTCTCCTGCGTATTATCCCAACACGCGTGATGCCTTCTCCACCTATACGGCGAGCTTTGTGCCTGGATTGGATGGGTGGCCTGCAGCCTGCAGTGCAGCCTGTCAGCATCCTCTGCATATGCTTGCTATTTTAGCACGAATTACTCGTAAGAGTCTCTTGAGATTCGGATAATTATTCAATGTCTAGGTTCCGGAACGTATGATCGGCTCGTGTAATGACTGCCTCAGCCTTCTTTCTCTTGCACTCCACCATGTCTGCCTGGAGTGATAAGATGGCTATTAGTCTCGACTCCCCTGTCCACTGCTTTAAGATTCCCATTGTTAAAGATTTTGCTGCTGAATCAGCTCTTTGTTGGATGAATACGAGTATATCTTTCTACACGGCCGCCTCGTATGGTGTGACCTACCTCGCGGGCTGCAATGCTGGCTGCAATGCTGCGACCAGTAACATTCACCACATGTTCAGTGACTTTTGCCAAAAACACATCCATTCTATTTGCCCCATATGTAACCGAACCCAAAAAGCAATCCCTTTACCTGCCTCCCAAAATAAGTCCACTTATGGATAGGCTCCCGGATGTTCTAACGTTTTGTTCGCACGTAAAGTACTTACCTGGTCGAATTGCCGCGAGGCTGTCCTGCAGCCCCACGAATCATCCTATCCCCCCCCCACCTCCCTAGGCCATGGTCGGCGCCGGGGGCACCGGCTTGAAGCCATTCACCAGGCCAGTCCTCGGGTCCCTCGTCACCCCGTAGCACTGGTACGCGCCGTCCACCGGGCGCAGCACCGCCATCTTCTCGCACACCAGCACGTAGTCGCCGAAGAAGGGATGTGAGCGGACGTCTTCTCCTTCTCCTTCTTCGGCCCCGCGGTTGGGTGGAAGAAAACAAACTGGCTCTTCGGCCCCGCGGTGGGGTGGACGTAGACGAAGCGGCGGTGGGAGGACGCCGTGGCCGAGGCTGGCGCACCAGAGCGCCCCCGCGACCAGAAACGTGTGCGCCAGGGGGCTTCCGTCGGCCACGAGCAGCATCGAGTAGACGTTGCCCGTGTACAGGACGGGCGTGAAGGTGAGGTGCACCGGAAAGCACCAGGCTGCGCCGTCGAGGGACACCGGGTGCCAGGCGCTGACCATGACGTCACCGTCCTCGCTGCCGCCTAGACGACACAGCACATTGCTGTGAACAAATGTTCTGAGCAAGCCGACGACAAGCCGTGGGCCGGCGAGCGTCTGCACCGTGTCGCCGGAGTGTAGGTCCTGGATCGGTCGGGCCTCCCCAGATGCGAGCGTCACGGGCGCGCCGTGCGCGAGGCAGCAGGCGCCGGCGCTTGGAGGGGCGCAGGGGGAGACGCCGCTTGTAGAGGGGAAGGACCGGTCACCGCTTGGGAGGGCGGAGGGGGGATCGCCACCTGTAGAGGGGCAGGACGGAGTGCTGACTCTAGAGGGGAAGGACGTGGGGCAGTAGGGGGAGAAGGATGAGGAGGAGGAAAGTAGAGAGGCTGTAGTAGAAGCCTCCTCCTGTCTGTTGCCGTTGGTTGTTGCCTCGTTTCGGTCGGCCGTGGTCCTGTCCATGGCGGGGCGAGGCGATGCCGGTCGAAGCAGAGACGGGATATCGTCTGGGAAAGAGACGGGTTTTTATATGTAGCGGCCTCTGCTTCGAGCCCGGGCAAAGGCAGTTCCCATCCATGACCTGTTTTTTTGACTCCATGTGAATACGATTGGCTGCATTTCGTGAACCCCTTGCGTTACCGTTTGCTCTGTTTGCCGTGAGACAAGCATCACTGCCAGCGCAGCAGTCCATCTCCACACGAGTTTGGGTGTGACAGTATCCCGTATGATGTTCGACAGCATCGAGGGGCGATACTTGCACGGGATGAACAGTCGAATATGTACGGCCAAGTTACAGTGTCCCGTAGTCTTGGGACAAATCGCAGATCTGCCGCATCTGAGCTGAAAGATGGTCTGTCCGATGGCTTGCATCGAATCAAGGGCTGATGATGCTCGTAACGGCTGTGGACGTTTCATGCCGAGTCAAGCAAACTGTGTAAGGTTGGTATTCTCATTTACTGCGCGTAAAATCGATTCGCACTCGGCCGTACTCTGATCTTCTGCGGCTGATGATGTTTGCTCGTGGCGTTCATTGTGTCCCTGCCATATCCCCTCCCTTCACACAATCTACGTCATTAGATATCTGGTGGTATTTTACCAGGCAGTGACGTGAGACTCATTTCAAGCCTCCTTTGTCCGACAGAAAGGCGGTGATGCGGCTCCAGACTCCCTCGACAGATGTGCATCGGGAGAGCTTCGAGCAAACGGAAACGCGGAGACAGGCGAAGTTGGAATTAATATGCCGACTGTCGTTTTCCGGGAGCTGCCAGAGGTGCTGGTAGAAGCGGTAAAGCTACTCAGATTTCAACCAATTCCTGTTGATATGGGCACGAGGCACTGAGGGGGAATTGTCAGGTGCGTTGTACGGTGGCATGTGAGATGATGACTTGGAGAAAAAGCGGTGGTACGTGATATTGATGTGTGAGTGGCAGATGATGATGATGTGGCTAATTGGCTGTGGCTGATTGGTGCGATGGCAACAGTGATGTTGAGAGACATTGCGTCATGGCGAGAATTGGCGTAGGTTTGTGACGAGCAAACCCTTTCTAAAGATACAAAAAAAATTCCCGATTGATTATTAAATGAGTTGTGATTTTGCAGTAGCATCTTCGGTCTGCTGTTGACCATGGCAGGGGATCATCGTAGAGCGGCGTCTTGTTGTACTGTCTGCAGACGCAGCTAATCACACTAGACGAACAAGAGGTGAGCGGCCGCAGTTTCTGGCTAATGAAAAGGACGATTTACTACCCGCTGCAGATCGACCTGCAAGTGCGGAATTTCTAATTCCTTCTCAAAGGTGTCGAGTAACAGCTCAGCTAATTCGGCGCTACAGGGCGTCTAGCCAGGCCCGGTAGATATTACGGGAAAGACGAGATGGATGGAGGAGAGGGCGGCCCAAGACGAGAGCCAATTAACTGTTTAGCCACTTTGCTAGCCCGAAGCCACAGCAACTTGGACACTGCATCGGCAGAGGACACGGCTGATTTCCGATTTGAAATTCAGCCAGAAACTAGCATAGCATTAGAAGAAGATCGCTGATTTTAGTCGGTGTCTAAGCTATTGGAAGGAGGCTACAGTAGCTAATTCGTGCGGTGTTTTGGTCTTGGCAATTTGCCGAGCGAATTCACCCCTCTCCTCCCCCTGGGAAAATGATAAAATTCCACTTTATTTCTAAGCGGTGTTATTTGCCATCCAATTAAAGAGTGCATATATTAAAGTCGATCAACTACAACAGGGGGTAGCAGTGGCCGTCGCTCCTTGGTATTAGTGGCGTAGTTGTCTTTTCTGCTTTGTCATGCCTTCTTCAGCAATCTTCTAATCATGTTGAATTTTTGGAAATAGTTATAATGCAAGTATTTCCGACTCGAAGCATCGACTATCTCCGTTCAGCGCGAACCTGGGCTCAAAATCCTGCATCGGCTTTAGCATTTCAAACAAGGTCAATAGCGCCGCACCAATCTGGGCGGCTTCCGTTCCGAGAAGCGGATCCCAGTTGTAGATGGCGGATGCACGTATACGTCAGGTCGCGGCAACAAAGTCCAATTACCCTTGTAATGCTGGCCGCAGGTTCCAGATTGTAATCAATCCTGGGCATGGAAATTGAGAGAAAGCCGCGTCTGCAAAGACCGAAGGGGTCCTTCTTCTCGCCACGGCCGACCCGACGGTAACGGCCCCTCAACAACCCCGCATACGCCATGCGGCGCCGAGTGGGATGCCCTGATGGTGCCTGCAACAACGGCAATGAGACAGAGCGGGGTGAAGGACAAGGTGGTTACAAAGTATAAAAGTATCCTTATTCTCGTCATCCTAGCAGCGTAACATTGTCTCGTGATAAATTCCTCATCTCTATCCTCAAGGCGACATCCACATACCGCCGTTTAGCGGTTGCACCCAGTTGGCCAACACCTGCGACCGACACCCATCTACTGTCGACCCCCAGGGTCCTTTCTTCACATTACTCTCCTCTATAGTTTCAAAAACCTACATACACCACCATGGCTTCCACCACCACCATCCCCCTCGTCATCGGTGGCAAGGACGTCGTCACCCCCGCCACCTTTGACGTCGTCAACCCCTCCACCGGCGCCGTCCTGCACGCTTCCTCCTCCGCCTCCGTCCCTGAGGCCCTCGCCGCCGTCGACGCCGCCGCCGCCGCCTTCCCCTCCTGGCGCGCCACCCACCCGGACCACCGCCGCGCCATCCTCCTCCGCGCCGTCGACGCCCTCGCCGCCCGCGCCGACGCCCTCAAGGCCTCCATGCGCGCCGAGACCGGCAGCGACGCCGCCTGGGCCGACCTCAACGTCGCCATGGCCCGCGAGCAAATCGTCCACGCCGCCTCCCACCTCGTCAACATCGAGGCCCGCATGCCCGTCGTCGCGGACCCCGGCCGCGAGGCGGTTGTCATTAAAGAACCCTACGGCGTGGTCTTTTCCATCCCCCCCCTGTCGCGCCATTGACAAAAGTTTCTAGGAACGCACCCATCCCGTTGGGCATCCGCGCGACCGTATGGGCCATCGCGGCCGGTAACACGGTCGTCCTCAAGGGCTCCGAGCTGAGCCCGGAGACGCTGCGGCAGGTGTGCGCCGTGCTGTGGGAGGCCGGCCTACCCCCCGGCGTGCTCAACTTCATCACCAGCGCGCCCTCCTCCGCCGCCGCCGTCACCGCCGCCGTCGTCGCCCACCGCGCCGTCCGCAAGGTCAACTTTACCGGCAGCACCGCCGTCGGGCGCATCATCGGGCGTCTCGCCGGCGAGAACCTGAAGCCGGTGCTGCTGGAGCTCGGCGGCAAGGCGCCGTCGATCGTGCTCGCGGACGCGGACCTGAAGCTGGCGGCGCGCCACTGCGCGCTCGGCGCGTTCCTGCACGCGGGCCAGATCTGCATGAGCACCGAGCGCATCCTCGTGCACGAGAGCGTGCGGGACGCCTTTGCTGAGGCGCTCGTCGCCGCGACGGCGAGCCTCTACGGCACCGACGGCGGGGAGGCGCCGGTGTTGGTGGCGCAGGCGGCGGTGGCGAAGAACAGGGCTCTGGTGGCGGACGCGGTGGCCAAGGGCGCGACGGTGCTGTACGGCGACGTGGACGCGGCGGAGGCGAGCGCGACGCGCATGCGGCCGATCGTGGTCGCCGACGTCCGTCCGGACATGGACGTCTACAAGACCGAGTCGTTTGGGCCGACGGTGTCGCTGATCTCGTTCGCGACCGACGACGAGGCGGTCGAAGTCGCCAACGACACCGAGTACGGCCTCGCGGCGGCCGTGTTCAGCCGCGACCTGCGCCGCGCGCTGGCTGTCGCGCGTCGCATCGAGACGGGCGCCGTCCACGTCAACTCGATGACGCCGCACGACGAACCCGCGCTGCCGCACGGCGGCGCAAAGGACAGCGGCTTCGGCCGATTCGGCGGCGGCTTCGACGAGTGGACGCGGACAAAGACCATCACGTACGACTCGCTGGTGTAAATGACGCACCTAGCCCGGTTGTGCTTGAAGAAGAGACCTTGGTGGTCTGCCAGCCCTCGTCTACGATTAGATGGATTCTAGTTTCCGGATTTTTTCTTTGACACAAGTCACACATTTGTATTCAATAGTTGCTACAATGCATGTTTTCAAACAAACACAACTCACTAGCTGCCGTGGTATATTCAAGTCAAATCCGACATGGGATTACCTGTGCGCCGTACAGGTCCGCCTGTTTTTCTCCCTCAACGCCTTTTAATCAAAATGAATCTTCTTCAGGCTCGACGATGCGACCCAAGATGAGACTCTGAACAATCAACTCATCATGCAGCACTCGTACACCGGCTCCCGCAGGCGTCGCCGGCGGGGCCTTCCTCTTCTTTTTCTTGCTCTTAACGGCGGGCCGCGCCAACACCGCCTCCGCCGTGCCCGTCGCCTTGTCAATGTACAGCCACGTAAATGGATGGCCGCTGCCGGCACTCTCTGCGAGCGCGGCGCGCCCCTGCTCGACAGTGGCCACGCGGGTGATGGCCGCGCCGAGGGCGTGGCACAGGAACAGGTAGGGCTGCTTCGCCTCGCTCCGGGCCTTCTTGCCGTCCATGACGACCAGAACGCTCTGGCCGCGCAGGAGTCGCGGCCGCTGGTCGATGGTGTCGGCAAGCAAGGCCGTGTCGGCGGGGTACGGCACCAGACAGCGGGACCGCACCGCGTTTCCGAGGACTGCCGAGGCACCGGCGCAGAGCAGGTACGGCTGCCAGTCGATGAGCGCACCCTTTTGGAGACAGGCAGTGATCCATTGCTGGGCGAGGCACGGCAGCCCGAGGGCCAAGGCCTGCATGTACTTGGCCTTTCTCGAGTGCCCGTCTGCTATGAGGGCGGTGAAGCCGCTCTCCACGCCGACCTGGGAGAGAGCAAGCTCCGCGTTATCGTCAGACGCCCCGTCTGTCGAGGTTATGGATGGTAAGGCCTGGAAGAGCTCTTGAAAGCCGTCTTGCAGAACAGTGCCGCCAGCTTGCACTATGCCGCTCTCGAACTTGCGGCGGTGTTCATCTACAGATATGGCAAAGACCATCCCTTCAAATAGACGACGCTCCTCGCGGTACACGGGATCGAGGCGCAGGCTGATCCGCTCTGAAAATGTCGTGGCAGCACCAGTTTCTGATGGCGTGCGTGGCTGGCCAGAGGACTGCAGTTCGCTGTGGCTGTGCAGTCGCTTTGAGGCGCGGAGGCTTCGAGCCGAGAACGTTGGAGGCAGTACGGCCGAGTCTTTTTCAACTGCGCGTCTTCGCAGGCTTCTGGTTGGTGTGAGCGCCTGTCCCGCGTCCGCGTCGGCGGTTTTCGACGCAACGGATTCCTTAGTTGCGGGCGTAGTCTTGCATGACGGGTTCGGCGTGTGGGAGAGGGCACTCAGGGAGGAGGCTGCTGTAGAAGTGACATTGCCGCTGAGTTGCATTGGCATTTGAGGACTCTGATTCTTTGATCTAGATCGAGTAGCCATGGGTGTCAATTCCTCACTGAGAAAGCATGCTTCTTCATTTGGCGTATCCTCCTCAGCGGCGTCGTGCTTTGAGGACTCCACCCCAGCCGACGTTGCGTGAGAGTTGGAGGAATCTAGAACCAAATTCCTACGAATCCTTGCCCGTCCACCATACGTCCTTCGTTTGCTGCGTAGAGGGGGTAGTGATGATGACTCGCCGCTACTAATCGCAGGATGCTGCTCACGCAGAACAGGTAGATCGGGCTCGGAAGCAGGCGTCTCAGCTCGATTGGCTTCCTCTGCCGGCGTCAATTGCACCGGGCTTGTCGCCGGAATCATGTCGTATTCGGCGATGTCGCTAACAATATTATCTTGCGCACCGTTATCCGCAGTCTCGTCCAGGGTTATCCCTTCGGCATTCTCCTCCCCACCGGGTGTTGCTTTGGTCGATTCCAGCGACTGCTCGTGTGAGCCGGGCAGGGCAGCAGGGGCGGAAGATTCTGTAGAGACTTGCTCTTGTTGATGGCTGATGGACTGGCTGTTCTGGTCCAGTCGGCGTCGCTTTCCGTTTGCCTCTGCGCGATCGCTCATCTTCACAGGTCGGGCAAAAGTAATCTTATCAAGCTCCTCCCCGGCTCTCGCACGCTTCCTTTCAATTCGTCGCCGTCTTTCTAGTTGTTCGACCGTATCATGCGTGTCGCGCTCGAAAGAGAGAACGACTTTGACAGAATCGCTGCTGGTTTTGCGCGCCTGCGACTGTTGCATCGGCTCGTAGTGGGCGAGCGGTTGTCGTTCGGCGGATCGAGGACGTGTGGGGGACTCTGAAACCCTGTCCTCCTTGGAAATCCTGCCCATTGTTGGTGTTTCTTCGGCTATCATGCTCATATGAGGCCCTTTCACCACAGTGGCTGGTACTTCGTGGAGGCGGGCAGGGCTCGACGACCGGATGTCTGTTGGGGATGAGACGTTGGTGCGGTTCTTCAGAGGAGACGTCTCTGCAAAGCCCGGGGGGGACATGGTGTTGAAAAGGTTCGGCGACGGTCGAGACGAGGTCGGGCTGTGCTTAACTGCCGACGTCAATAGCTGTGTCTGCCCAAACAGCTGCGTGCCACCGAGCGGTGCTGGTGCAGCCCCGAAGGCTCCAGCGCCGCCGCCTTGTGCCGCGAAGGGGTTCTTTGGCAAAGCCGGCGTCTCTGGAGGAGGCAATTCGCCATTCTTGTATGGGGTTTCGGCATGCATGGAAGTGCGTTGCGTGTCGTCGGGCAGTCGCCAGCCTCCTCGCGCATTTTCAAAGCCGCCATCTTCAGACACCTGCGAGGATTGGCGGGGGTAGTCAGCCAGACTGCCAAAGTTGACTGCGCCCGTGTCGTCGTCGTGGAGTGTTCGGCCTTCGAGGGTGGAGGCCTGTGTATCGCCCATATCAATGCCGTGCTCGCTCGACGGCATTTCGTATCCCTTATCGTAGTCGCGGCCGTCATTGACTTGCGTTGGCGTTTGCTGGGATGGTTCTTTTCGCGAGCCGAGGGAGTGTAGCGATGCGGGCCCGTCATCGCTGCCGTTGCCTATCGCTTGAGTAGCGGGTGGTAGGAGGGTGTCGGGCAGTAAGGTGTCTGGCAATTGGGTTTCCGGGCCATCGTCGCGATGCTCTACGCCTTGCATTAGGTTGAGCTTCAACGGGCCGTGTGTCGATTGCGATTTGATGGTTGGCGGACGCGGCTTGGGTGGCGGTGGTGGCGGGGCGGGGAGGATAAAGGATCTCTATTTCAGCATTAGAATACAATAGAAATACGAGGGTGATGGGGTTGTCCCGTACATGAGTGGCGTTGTCGTCTCGCGCCGGAGGTAAACGTTCGGGAGTTTGGGAGCGGCTATCGTTGGGGTGCGACGGTTGGGAGCGTCTGGGGTCGTGGCCGCGGCTGCGATCACGGTCTTGCTCGGAGCATGTCAGGGAAAGTCGTGGAACTGAAGAGCCTGTACACTGTGTCGATTGAAAAAAAAATGCAGTTAGCGATGAATGTCTGTCGCACAGTATATGTACAAGTCAAGATTCAGCTCCGCGATGCTGTTGCGGCCAGACCTTTTGCTGACTGGCACGCCACTTGCAGGGGTCCGGAGGGGAGCGCTGGAGGGCTCCAGGCAGCGACAGGCAGTGCATTCAGTGGTGGCTCAGCGCGTCCACTTACCGATGGCACGCCTAACTCGGCGCATAGAGCCTCGCGGATCAGCTGGGTGTCTTGGGACCCTTCCCTGCTCTCCGACGAGGCTGCTATCATTGTCTGCGAGGCCATCATGGCTGCTTCAAAGAATCCATGGTGTTTCGGCTAAATTGTGCAAATTCTAAAATACGGCAACTCCAACCTTTGTTAGAGCGCTTTCTAGCTTCTCGTCACAGGGCACTTGGTGGAACGCGCTACTGACGCGACACCACTTTACACGGTGTCACGTGTGGAATATGTCTCTTCCATGTATAGAAATTCAATTTCGATACCTGACTATTTATTTTTCAATATCTGCTAGTATTAACAAGCCGACAACTATCCTAACCCGAAGACTAGTACAGATCCTTGTAGTCAGCCTTGATCGCGTCCGCGCCCTTCTCCGCCACCATGTAGACGGAGTTCTGGATGCGGCAGTCGGGAATGACAGGGATGACGGAGGCGTCAATTACACGCAGGCCGCGAACGCCGAACACGCGAAGCTGGGGGTCGACCGCGCCCTGCTTGATGCTCTTGCCGATGCGGGCGGTGCCGCACGGGTGGAAGGACGTCTGGCAGCGGTCCAGCACAGTGCGCTTCATCGCCTCGTCGTCGTCGAGCGGCATGTCCCAGGGGTACTCGTCCTCGACGATGTCCTTGAAGCCGGGGCCGTTCTTGAGGACGTCGTACGAGAAGCGGATGCCCTCGCGGACGGCGATGATGTCGAGGTCGTCGTTGAAGTAGTTGAGGTTGATGTTGGCCTGCTGCAGCGGGTCCGCGCTGTTGAGAGTGACGGTGCCGCCCTCGGAGACGGGGCGGACCAGGTCGACCATGACAGTCATGTAGCTGCCGCGGTTGGGGTGTGGGAAGTGCCACTGGAAGGCGCTGCCAAAGAGGGGGATGAAGTCGAGCTCAAAGTGCGGCTGGCCGTACGGGCAGAACGGGTCCTTATTGCCGTTGGCGGCCTTGCGTTGGCGGTACTCGGGCGACTTCTCCAGATACTTGTCGATGCGGGGGAAGCCGATCATCTCGAGGAAGGGAGAGCCCATGGCACCGCCGTGGTTGTGCTTGTAGGCGGACAAGATCTTGTCTTGCGCAGGGCCTTTGCGGAGGACGTGGCTGTCCATGGAGTACTGGTCCTTGATGCGCAGCACAAAGGGAACGCCAGGATGATCGAGCAGATGCTGGCCGACGTGCTGCGAGTCCACCAGGACGGGGATGTTGTGCTTGGCAAGCTCTTCCTTGGGTCCGATGCCGCTGAGCATGAGCAATTTGGGCGACTCGAACACGCCTTGGGAGACGATGACTTCGCGCTCAGCGTAGAAGCTCAGCTCTCCGCCCGTGGTTGTAATCACGGTGACACCCTTGACGGCACCGTCGGCCTCGTCGATGATGAGCTTCTTGGAGTGCGTCTCGGCCAGGACCGTGATGTTGGACTTGCCCTCGAGCGCAAGGAAGCTGCCCGAGCGCCGGCCCTGGTAGATGGTGTTGACGCTGTGCACGAGGCCGCGCATCTCGCCGTCAAAGATGTTCTCCGATAGCGGCTCGCCGGTGGACTGCCAAGCCTGTGTGAGGAGCCTGCGGAAGGGCTCCATCTCGGGCATCAGTCTGGCGTGAGCGATGGGAATGGGACCGCCCGCGCCAATCTTGGAGAGCTCCTTGGGGTAGAGACCCTCGTCGTCGTGGTAGGTGACGCTCCTGCGAAGGTAATGCACGAGGTGATCCCACGTCCACTCCTTGCCGCCGTACTCCTCCCACATGTCAAAGGTACCCTTGGAGCCAGGCACCCAGGAGAAGTAGTTGAGCGAGGAGCTGCCACCGAGAGCCTTGCCGCGGGTGTTGGGCTTTTCGATGCGCTCGTAGTCATCGCGCTTGACCATGGTCGTCTTGTACGCCCAGTCGTACTGACTGCCGCGGATTTCCATGGCGCGTCCCGGCGTACGGATCTCTTCATTGTCGCGGGACGAGCCAATGCCAGCCTCGATGATAAGGATGCGGACCTTGGGGTTCTCGGCCAGGCGAGAAGCGACAATGTTGCCAGCCGTACCGCCGCCAACGACGATGAAATCAAAGCGAGAGCCGTCCTTAATTGCCATGTTTGCTGAGTTGCTTATGGATGAAATTATAGATTGTTTGAGTGTTGAGAGACTTTTTGATCAGAAACCTATCGTATTCAACCATGGCATCATGCGTGGCTTATATAGTTGATGCATGGCAGATGCAGCGTTCACGGCAATGCGGCCGTTTGTCGATGCACCACATGCCTATTCAGGAAGCACTATGTATGTACGATTACGCGGGCAAGGCGGCCTCTCCGTGCGGATATAAATCGGCGACTGTGAATCTGCGATAGATAGACGACGAGCTGAATGCGGCGGGGCGAAACAATCGAGGAGCCATTCTGAACTCACCTGTCAAAGTAAAAAACTGCCGATAACTGCCGCTAGAAAGAAGGCATCGTTAAATTTGGGGAGTATTTTAATGCCGTTCCTGGCCTAACAAACTCCCAACTAGTTAACTAGTTAGTTAGTCACAACGGGCAAGGTGAAGAGCACAAGCCTATTAAAAGCCGCCGAATCCTACACTCTAATCCACAAGGGACCAACTTCCTAAAAGGGTAATACTAGATCTCAAGTTGATAGCGGGGTCCAAGGCGCAAGCTTAGGGCGGGGCTTTAGGCATTCGCAAACTGTTAATGCAACTGTGGTTGGTATTGCAGTGTTATTGTAGTCTTTGCAGCTGCATGACAGCTGGCGGGTCAAGACTGAGGTCCATAACCGACCACAGATGAGCTCAGGTATTGTGGGCGAGCCATCCAAGGCTCTCGCCGGTTGCCTCCGAGAGCTCTACGGCTGCCAAGGCTACGGCTGCCAAGGTAGCCATGGCGGACTGGATGTCGGCTACCTGGCCGTTGATCTGCGTCGTTTCATAGCAGAGACGCTTGCTAAATCTAAAACACTGGTTCACGAGGCTTCTTTACTGTGATGCAAAGTCGGAATCTGACAGCTTCATGGATATGCCGCAAGCCGCGTGCCGCATGTGGCTGCAGTCAGAGCGGAACATGCTTTCCGGAGGTGTCGAGCATGTTCCAGAATCTGCGCTCAAACACGACGCTCGCCACCACCACTCCACCCATTCTCCTCTTCGGATTGTTGGATAGCTTTAGTTGCTCCGGAAGTCGAGTGAGGTGTTCCCCGTCCCCAGTTACCACCACCCACCGAGCCTCACTTACCACTTGGCCACTATCAAAGAGGACCTGGGGGACTCTGCTGCAGACCCAACTTGGTCTGCAATGCCGGGATTGGTAACCCCTCCACCACAGGGCAAAATCCAAGCTACGCCAAGGATCCGCCAACGCGATGAGCCACAGGGATTCAAGTCTCGGCACAAATCAGCTTGGTATACCCTTACATGGTTCACCTGGAAGTGGCGCCAAAGCTTGCCCAGCATGCTAGACAGTTGACCAATGATTCAATAGCAACAGAGGAGGCCACATCGTGGCTCTCGCCACCATGGCCGAGGCTTGTTAAGGTTTGCCCTTGAAAGGTAACTCTGCAAGTGCCGAGGTTCCCAACGTGGTGATAGGACATAGTGAATGTGCTTCCCAGCAATGAGCTTGGCGATGGCGCGTGCTTCAGAGACTTCGGAGCGATGTAGGTCCGGGGTCGTCTGCAATCTCAGAATATGTCAAGCATTTCGGCACGTGAGGAACACACACTACCCTCGATATATCGAAGAATAACGGCAGTGACAACCATCAGGGTGACTATACAATGAAATTTCGAAAGGTATATATCCATTAATCTCCGTAAATGGACGAAAGTAGTGCGTCAGGTGTCCACTCATTGTCATCCTGCCACCCTTGTGCTGGTATGTGCGGGAGAATATGCAAGAGCGTTTTCTCAACCCCCCTCCTGGTCTCTGGGGACATGTAGCTCATGACCGTTGCCATGTGCAATGTGTATCCGGTAATATGAGCATTTTCAGTTGTCGATGAGAAATCATGATATAGAGTGTTGTAGAGCTCGTCAATGGACACGGTCCATTGTGGCTCCCGCGCGAGAAGGAAGGCATCTAGCTCTGCAATTCGATCCAGCGATACTGTGGCTTGCGGGAACTGGCTGCCCGATGCTTCTTGCGTCAGAATGCTCGTAGAAGATTGGATCATGATGACAATGAACAGAATGCATGCAAGTCGGGTATAATCTTGCTTGTCAAACCGTTGACCTTCGGTCAAATCTGAATAGGCAGGCACAGCAGCATGCAGTGTGGCCACGGCTTGCTGCAACGCAGTGTATTTGGTGATGCCGCTGATATAGAGTTCAAGCCAATTGTTCATCAGCGTGCGCGTGTCCTGGATGAAGGAGATGAGCCAGAGGGATCGAATGCGAGGGAGGGCGTCCTCGCTGCCAAGGAAAGGATGGGGGCCGGTCGACATGGACGAGTCGGATATCTCCCAGAGCTGATTGGAGCTGTCAAACCAGGACGGCTTTGACATAAGGCTGATTCTATGGGCAGCTTAGCAATAGTTGGGGAAAGAGCGAGTAGGGTTAGCCTAGGGCGGCATATCTTACAAGTAAATGGTCAATTCGAGCCTCCAGTTGTTTTGGAGGGCTTTGACACCGCCACGCTGGTCAATGAGTCGCTGTAAACCAGCTCTGTGAACAAGCCATTCGGCCTCGGTGCCCCAGTATCTCTGAATTGCATCGAGATTAGTATAAGAGCAAAGGCAAATGGCTGATTTTGCGGCGCAACTTACCTCATAAGCCAGGATTCTGGATATAGCAGCTAGGACGTCGTCGCTCAAGGCCTTTTTCTCGTCGGCCATCCACTCGGACAAGATGCGGATAGCTTCCGCCTTGAACTGTAGGGCCTCGGTTGATCGCATGCGCCCCTGCATGCGTGCTAGGTGCGCCGCGGACTGCGCCATGACGGCATTAAAAGCCGCGGCATTGGAGAGATCCAGTGGGAAAAAGACATCCCGCAGCGGGTTGAACCTTGCTTTGGAACTGTCGCCGAAAGTCATGTTCGCGTACATGGTCAGCCCTGCATGACCCACGGTTAGCTATATAGCTCAAAGAGCATGTCAAAGAGATGGGGAAAGCGATCAAACGCATATCAGTGCCCTTACAATGCAGGATGAGCTTATGATGCTGCGCGGTGAGCTTAACGGGGAACTGATCAAAGGGGTCCAGGCGACAGTTTCCGATGGCGAGGTTCATCCCGGACAGCATCTGTGCCGGAATCCCCGCCTGTTTGAGTGGTTCCGGGGCCTTTTTCGGTGATCTGGACGAGTTTGATTTCCTGCTGCTGGCACGCGTCATGGTGCCGGTGCTGCTCGAGGCGCTGCTGAGACCGGGCCGCAGCGTCAAAGGGCGAACAGTCTGCGGGGTCGTCACGGAAGAGGATGAGCTGGACGAGCCCGCGACATCGCTTTTTGTCCGCCGGCGCTGCCTCCAGTATTCCCGCATGGCATGGCTGCGCGAGTCCTGCGGGCTCTGGTCGTTGACAAACGCAAACTTGGTGGCATAGCGATCCTCCTGCTTGCTGCCGGCGGGTGCCACTGGCTCATCTGGCTTGTTATCGGACGACATGATGGAGCGAGATGGAAGAAAGATGGACAGAGGCAGGGAGGCGTGGTGAGCCTGCATTTATAAAAGCGTCTCTGCAAGGACGCCAAGGAGCGGGACTTGATAAGGCACCAAAGGTTGACGTTGAAGGCGATGACAAGAGAGCTCGATCGAATTTTCCTTTTTCGTTTTCCCCTTTCACACCTGCTTGATGCCGTCAAATGTCCTTGACCATCTTGAGATGGAAAAATTCGGCATTTCGGTTCACAGTTTCCGTGACAATCTGCTCGTGCAGTACTGGTGGGTGGAGTATGTAGGAAGAGGAAGCATCCATCCCACTGTTTCTATCCGTACCTATGTACAACATACAGTACATACATACATACATAGCTGGTCAGTGCCTTCTGCGCTACGGGTTAGCCTGTAGCCTCCTAGCCTCCTCTAAGCAGAAACAGGCGGCAAAGCCCTATCCACTGCCAGCTGTGAGAACTTTCAATTGTTTTACAGTCCAGAATCACAAGAGGGGCATCCGTGGCGCGCTTTAGGGTTTATTAGGTTAAAATTAGTGGCATTTACGAGATAGTACTAGCTAGTCCGCGAATCATTTGGACAGCGCCGCCATCAGCAGGGTCTTGAGCTCTCTGTGAACCTTACCAAGGTAATCTACACCAGTTAGTTAGTCAACGTGCACCACCCGCCCATAGCTCCAAAAACTTACCCAAAACATTGTTCTTGAGTTCCTCGGGCACATCCCTGAGCGTCGGCACGATGTTGTGCAGGAACTGCTCCCTGCCGCCCTGCTCCGCGCAAATGATTTGCCACAGCTCCCTGGCCTGCACAAAGTCGCGATCCTCGTCAAACCGCGTCGCAAACGCAGTCACGTTCCCGGACCACGCCTCGTGCGTCGGCATCTGCACTCGCTTGCTCGTCGCCACGGGGCACAGCTTCGAGCCGACGTAGTCCGGGTCCGCGCCGTAGTTGCCGTTGACGGTGCCCGGCCCGTCGCGCACGAACGGCGCGTACACGCAGTTGACGGGCTTGTTGGGCGGCAGCTGGAAGTAGTTTGGCCCGACGCGGTACCGGTGCGCGTCCGGGTAGGAGAACATGCGCGCCTGCAGGACGGGGTCGGCGGAAGGGCCGATGCCGGGTACCATGTTGGAGGGGGAGAAGCAGGCCTGCTCAATGTCCTGGAAGTAGTTGCTCGGGTTCCGGTTAAGAGTGAACCGGCCGATGCGGCGTAGGGGGTAGAGCGCGTGCGGCCAGGTGAAGGTGTTGTCGAAGATGTCGATGGGGGCCGAGCTGACCTCTTCGGGTCGGATGACCTGGACGTAGACGGTCCAGCTGGGAAAATTGCCCGTCCGGATGGCATGGAACAGATCCTTTACGTGATAGTCTGGCTCAGCACCGGCGAGACGGAGAGCAGTATCTGCATCCATCGTCTTGATGCCGTCATCTGGTTTGAAGTGCCATTTCACATAGACGTAGCTGCCATCCTAGGCACGCACAGTTAGCGACGGGCTCCATGAAGATTTTATTCTTGCAGCATACTGATTTGTTGAGAGTGTAGGTGTGGACACCGTAGCCATTGATGTTTCGGAGCGAGGCCGGGATGCCGCGCTGGCCAAACAAATGCATCAGAGCGTGGATGCCCTCGGGATTGTTGACGTGGAAGTCCCAAAACATGCTGTTGTCCGGCACGTTGGTCTGGGGATGGCGCTTGTGCGAACGATTCATGGACGGGAACTTGATGGGATCTCGGATGAAGAAGACGGGCAAGTCGTTGAAGACAAAGTCCTGGATGCCTTCTTCCGTGTAGAACTTGGTCGCCCATCCGCGCACGTCACGGACCGTATCGCTAGAGCCCTTCTCACCACCGACGGTGGACATGCGAGTGAGAATAGGCGTCTTGTTGCCAATTCCAGTGAGGAACTTGGCGTCCGTTATGTCGGACACATCGTCCAGCACCTCGAATTCGCCAAAGGCACCTGCGGCCTTGGCATGAACGCTTCTGTGGACGAGGTGTGAGCATTCCTATCTCTGGGGAAACGGGACATATAGTACCTTTCCGGGATGCGCTCGCGGGCGAAATGGGCGAGGACTTCAATTGTCTGCGTGTCACTGAGGACGACAAGTCCGCCATTCGTGTTTCCATAGCGAACTTGCTGAACGGAGCCGGGATTGTCGCTAGGCTGGCCGTTTGCCAGAGTGCTGATAGGATTTCTGCTAGTCTTGAAGCAAGTTATAAGTAAATCCACAACGTCTTTAGTAGTTTGGTCATACCATGATAGATGATAGATAGGAGGACGGGCTTTCTTATGAATTCTCTTCTGTGCTGGGCTGGTTGTTCCGCATCACAGTAAGCTGGAAGCGAGCGCCATCTTAAATACTCGAATTGATCTTCTAACTCGACCCAATCAAGTTCCCTCCTCTCAACAGCCGGCAATTGCGATATTGGTTAATAGAAACTCTCCTATTGGCCGACTTGCCTGGATGATACCTCTTGCATCACCATATCTTTGGGACTTGATGCCACTTCCTATTCGGGAAGTACTACGGTACAGTGCGAGAACTTGACCTTCAATTTGCCTTTCGATCGAGTGGCCCCACCTCGTGTGGCTTCAGCTTAACGTTCCCTCGTTCCGACGGGCTCGCAAGGTCAATGCATCAAATAATCGGTATCGAAAGTGAATTATCAAGAGACTACCTATTTTAGACCAAGAACGTTTCGGTTCAAAGTATCATGGTTCTTTACGGGCCCCCTTTGCGAGGGGGAGTCTCGGCATTCTCACCTCACATGGTACGAGTCTTGAACCAAGTACTCCCGTCGAGCTTGTCTTCAGCGTTGAATCGTAATTTTTTTTAATGTTGATTTATTTTACAAAATAATTCTCCCCAAGTCAACACCGTTTTCAGAGTCGAAATATTAACTTCCAGAAGTGACTCAAACCTAGGCGGACAATATGCACGGAGCCTTAGTACTCCGAGCAAATACTGCCAACAAGGCCAGCCTCAATGTTGATGTCGTGAACATCTAGAATTTTTTTTTTTTCAATGACTACTGAGCCTGAGTCTTTCCACTCCAACCTTGGAATATCTATTTGCTTTCTAATATTCATCGATTGTGTGTGTCCTGTGTCAGAAATTGAGGTAGATGCTGTCCGATCTGGCCCACCTGAGTCAACTACAGCGATCACACCGCTTGACAACGTCATTCAATGTCCCTTTACCCTTCTTCTGCTCACAAGAGCACCTGCTGCTTTCCTTGTCTCCCCACAACCTCATGCTGATTTTTAACCTCTGCGAAATAATTCTCTTGTCTTCGACGACGCACAGAACACGCACAATGGCCGCCACGCAGCGCACTTCACGGCGCAGCGTCCGATCTTCCGCTGCCACGCCAACCCGTCAGGGTCTGCGCTCACAGATGCGCGTCACCAAGAACACCCAGTCAGTAACCTCAGCAAAGGCTGCCGCCATCGTCAAGCGCGAGGTCAAGCGCGAGGTCAAGCGCGAGGTCAAGCGCGAGGTCAAGAGCGAATCCCCGGAAGACCTCCTCTCCGCACCGCCGCCGCCATCCTCCACCGCCCACGTGAAACTGCCCCCCCTCGCCACCACCGCAACATCAT
Source organism: Cordyceps fumosorosea ARSEF 2679 (assembly GCF_001636725.1). NCBI lineage: Eukaryota > Fungi > Ascomycota > Sordariomycetes > Hypocreales > Cordycipitaceae > Cordyceps > Cordyceps fumosorosea. The sequence goes on along the minus strand of NW_017387303.1, from coordinate 1,152,964 downwards.
CTCGCAAGTCCAAGCAGACGCAGCACATCACCACCACGCCGTTCCCGGACTTTGCCCGCCCGACGCCCGCGGACTGCGCCCTAGCGCACGACCTGCTCGTCTCCATGCACGGCGCCCGCGCCCGTCCCGCGCAGGTCGTCGCCCCCCTCACCTCCGCCGGCTGCGGCGCCTCGCCCTCCGTCCTCGACGCCCTCGTCCGCACCATCCTCTCCCAGAACACCAGCTCCGCCAACTCCACCCTCGCCAAGCTCGGCATGGACGCCGCTTACGGCACCTCCCCCTCCCGCTGGGCCGCCATCGCCGCGGGCGGCCCATCCGGGCTGGAGAGCGCCATCCGCCGCGGCGGCCTCGCCGCCACCAAGAGCAAGGTCATTGTCCAGCTGCTGGAGGCGGTCCGCGCGCGGCACGGCGCGTACTCGCTGGACCATTTGTTCGCCGCGAGCGACGCGGCGGCGATGGAGGAGATGCTCGCGTTCCCGGGGGTGGGGCCGAAGACGGCGAGCTGCGTGCTGCTGTTCTGCCTGGGGAGGCCGAGCTTCGCGGTGGACACGCACGTGTACAGGCTGACGGGCGCGCTGGGCTGGAGGCCGAGGGAGGCGACGAGGGAGCAGGCGCAGGCGCACCTGGATGCGACGGTGCCGGACGAGCTCAAGTATCCGCTGCACGTGCTGCTGATTGAGCATGGGCGGACGTGCCATGCGTGCAGTGCGAAGGCGGGTGGTGGGAAATCATGCAAGCTGCGCAAGGCGTTCAAATGACAAACGAAATGTAGTATATTGTAACAATAGTCAAATACAAGAATCACGCCATGTACGATGCTAAAAAGTTCCCGAAGGCTTGATGCTTCTATGTTCTAGGATGTTCGACAACGACGAAACGCCGCGTCTCTAGCTTTGTTGTCCATTGGCTGGCACTCCAGCTGGCACTCCCGATCTTGGCCTTAGGGAGAGTGGTGCTGGCACCAGGTTGCTTTGCATCGGTGATGCTATCTGCGGGTGAGGCTGTGGAGGTCCAGTTGGCGGTAGGGAGGAAATGCTGACTTGAGATGGGCTATTCGAGAGTTGCGATGGTGCTGTTTGGGATGGTGCGGGAGATGCCGGTGCACCCGCGGGGTGCATCTGGTGCATCGGGGCGCCGTAAGGCGGCCTCGTCTGCATAGGCTGGCCTGACTGGACCGGCAAGTATTGCTGGGGTGGATGTGATCCCAGAGGGCCTTGTTGAGCCACCGTCTGCGGAATTGGACCTTGGGCCGCACCTGGATGCATCCAATATGGCGAATATGTCTTCATCGGAGTGGTTTGGGGTGGTTGAGGCCCCCCGACGGGGAGTCTTTGAATGGGTTGCCCTTGCAAAGGCTGCCCGTGGACAGACTGTCGTTGAACAGGCTGTCCCTGGATCGGATACCCTGGCATCGATCCTTGTATTGGCGGTCCTTGCATTGACATCCGTTGAACGGGATGACCTGGCATTGGCGGCCCAGGCTGCCACTGCTGTGGTTGCTGAGGAGGCGGCTGCTGTGGCATCCCTGCCTGAGAAGCGTCAGATCTATTCTCCGGCTTGGAGCTCCTGAACCACTTTGTCCATCTGTTTTCCTTGTTCCTGTTCGGCTGCATCTGCATTTGCGGCGGAACAGACGGAGGCCGTTGCATTGGCTGCTGCGGGTTGCCTTGCCATTGCTGCTGTGGTGCACCCGGCCGCGGCATCGAAATCTGGGGTCCCAATGGAGTGGGAGGCACCGCCTGGCCTGCTGATGGAATGCGTGCCGGAGCGTTCTGTACAGGGCCCCCAGGCAACTCGCTCGAGGGTGGACGGGGTCCTTGAGGAGGCTTCGGCATGTTCTTGGGAGAAATCTGCATCGGGGGTGCTGCCAGCTGTGGCGGTGAGGGCTGAACCAACGTCGTGTTCGCGCTTCCAGGCGCAGGCGTCGACACCACTTCATGTTCTGCGATGCGGTTGAGCACATTCCCTGAGCTCAGAGTCGACCTGCTGGCCAACGATTTAGGTTCCGGGTTTACCGTAATAGCAGTCACAGCTGGCGCCGGGCTAGACGACTGCGCTTCAGATCCCAAAAGGGTCCGCATTTCCGCCGCGAACTGGTCGGCTATGGAACCCACAAGACCTACCGGATGATCCTTGCTCGGCGGGAAGTACGAGCCAGTGGTCGACCGTCGCTGGCCCGCGGTAGAGCCGCCGCTTGCGCCCGTGCCAATCTTGACGCTGCCCAGTTTGAGCTGCTCCGGTATTTGAGACGACGCGGCGGATTGTGGCTGTGGCGTTTCCATCGGAGAAGGCGACGGCAGCGATAGACCTGACGGCTGGCTGCCCGCTCTAGAGCGGAGCGGAGACACGACTGGTGAATCGGTCGTCGACGAGGAATTCGGGCCCTGGCCCGCGGGCTGCTGGTTTGGCGGAGGCGGTGGCTGAGACTGGCTATCAAGAGGGATCTTCCGTGGGACGATTGGGCCCATCATGGAGTGCCTCCCGTTCGGTGGCGGCTGAGGGTATCCCAGAGGCATCGACTGCCTCCAGCCCGACGGCGGAGTCTGTTGCTGATGTAGAGGTGTTGCGAAGTTCTGGCCGGGGGTCTGCTGGCCGGGAGCCTGCTGGCCGGGCATCACCCATGGGGGCGTAGTCTGTTGGCTAATCTGGGGCGATGGCCGCTGGTACTGGCCGTAGGGCTGTGGAATCGGGACAGGAGGATACTTGCCGGGTGCTGCAGGCATCATGCTCATGGGGCGGCCATGTTGCAGGGGAGGACACTGGCCATTCTGCATAACTTGTCCTTGCGCGCTCACCAGTCCTTGCGGTGGTCCTTGCCCCGGTTGAGGCAGCTGGCTTTGTGGCGGTTGAGCATGCGTTGGTAACGGTCCTGGCGCTCGTGCTTGGTCCTGCAGACCCGGAGGCTGCATATGCCCTTGCGCCGGCATCGGGCCTGGCTGACCATGTGGCGGCAATGGACCGGGAAGCGGTCCTTGTCCTGGCGGTGGCACCTGCCCGGGGTACACGTTCTGCGGCGCTGCTTTTTCCGGCATCCCATTCTGAACCAGTCCTGGTGCCTGATTGCCCGCTTCTCCCTGCCTACGCTCCGGCGATACGCTCGTCGACTTGCGCCCCGCGGGGCGCAGCACCGTCGGCGCATAACTCAGGTGCGGGTTCACCACCGGCGGCGGCGGCGGCGCCGTCGTCAGGCTGCTCTGCCGCCGCTGCTGCATCGCCACAGCCGGGGCCCTGACAGGCTCCGTGTCCGCGCGCTGTAGCGGCGACACCGGCGCGTACGGCTTATACTGCGGCGGGGTCTGTGCTGCTGCCAGAGGAGGAGGCGACGTGGGCGCCGACGCGACCGACGGAGGCGACACGGCCGCCGCGGCAGCCGCCGGCGAGTGCGACGACGACGACGACGACGCCGACAGGGGCGACGGGATCGCTGCGTTTGGGTCCGTCGGCTTGCGCTTAATCTTCATGCGCATCATCACCGGCACGTTTCGCGGCTGCTGTGGCGGCGGCGGTGTCTGCCTCACCACCGCGGCTACGCCGTTGCTGCTGTTGCTTTGGCCCGGGAGCTCTGCGACACCCGAGGGCGGCGGCGTGCCTGCGGCGGCGGCCGCTGCCGTCTCGATGGGCGCCAGCACTGATGCGTCCATGATCTCGACGGGGATCGGGTTCAGCTCGATGTGGGAACGCGGCGTGTCCTCGGTCGGCATCTCGGCGACGATGCCGACGGGGTTGAAAGGCCGCTCGGGCGCGGGCAGCTCGTATCGCGGTTGGATGGCAGGCTCGGAGGCGGCGGTAGCCGGAGTTGGAGCCTGAGGAGGCGGTGGAGGTGGTGATGGGGTCGCTCCATGATGTCGATGTTGTAGAGGCTGCGCCGCCGTGACTTCGGCGACAGATGCGACCCTCGCCGGAGCATTCTGCTGCGCTGGTGGTGGTGACGGGGCGGGCTCTGGTGCGGCAACTATAGTATCATGCCGCGGGGCCGGTTCTCGCGGCACCGCCGCGTGTGCGTGCGCTGCCGGTCGCTCGGTCTTGTCTGCCCTCCCCTCCGCCAGTGTTGCCTCCTCTCCTCGGGCCGTCATCGGCTCTTCCTTTGCCGGCGGAGGCGTCGAAACCACCTGCACCTCGACAATCTCGGCCACGATAACCGGCGCTGCCGCCTCTCCATCTCCCGTCGCCGGCTCCGCGCGCTTCGTCGCCGGCGTCCCCGCGCTCGTCGTCTCCGCCGGGCTCACCCCTCCCACCACCGCCCCGACCACCGTCCTCTTCGCTGCCTCCTCCTCCTCCTCATTCAGCGGGCTCACATCCGCATACACCTGCGGTCCCAAGAACATGAGATTCTCCGGTTCAAACACCGTCCGCCCTCCACCGCTCCCTTCCTGTTCCTCTTCGCTGCTACTCCCGCCGACGTCGCCGTCCCACTCGATGCCCACCGGCCGCGGCGCCGTCGCCGTCATCCCATTCTCGTGCTTTTTCTTCTTCTTCGGCGGGGCGGCGGCGGCGCCCGTCACGCGGCGCACCTGCTGGTGCGACTCCAGGCGGCCTTCGGGCTCCAGCCGCGGCGCGGGCTCGGTCACGCCGACAAAGTCGGGGAACTCATCGCCCTCGGAGGGGAAGTGGTACTGGACGTGGCCGTTAGCCGTGAAGGTGTAGAACCAGCGCGTGCCGTCGTAGTCCCACTCCCAGCCGGCGGGCAGGCCGCTGGCGACGACGCCGGTCGGCATGGTCAGATCAAGTTCCCCCCGTATTTGCGAGCTTGAAAGCTTGAAAGCTGCAAAATATCGTAGCAGAATTGACCTTCTCCGAGATGTCGTTTTTGGCCGGGACGGGGGGTCGGTTCTTGTCGTTGGCGGGTTCGTAGCAAGGTCCGTTTTGCGGAGTTGTTCAGCTCAGCTGAAGGTCCCCTGTTTGTTGAGGTGAGTCCGGGGCGGCGCTGAGAAGCGAACAACTCAAATGCCAAGTTGGATTATCGTCGCATAGCTATTGTCTGTTGTTTCGGCCGGAGATGCGAGGAAGAAATTATTTCAGGAACAAAGACCACTGCAGCGCCACCTGTTGAAGAACAGAACAAACGGGCAATTTAAAAACGAACTGGGGGCGGGCCAGCTGGGTTCGTTCAGCCGCGCGAGGCAAGCCAGGATCCCCGCTGGCCTGCGGCTTGCTTACTCGCGGTTCTCCTCGGCTTCATCCGCTAAGGCCTAGTGTCGCTCTGCGACATTGTGTTCATTATTAAGGAGAGCAGCAGTCAGCCTGATGTCGTTCTTCAATTGTCCGTCCTGAGTTGAAGCCTTGGTCCTGCATATAGAGTTGATCGCTAAGTTATGCTTGACGTCCCGTGCCGCTACACCATACTCCTTTTGGTCAAACAATGTACAAAGAAAGAAACTGTCAGCAACAGGGGGAAATATCACAGCATCAACTGACTGTCAAATCGATCATTGTCATTCGGAATGCGGGTTCCATGTTTCAAAGACCCCCTATTATATCCGGAGCCGTCTAATAAATACAGATGCAGCTCCCCCACCTATATCTGCCCCATGTAAAGTCTATTAATATGATTCGTACCCCGTCTAATTCCCAGCCTTCTAAATATAATTCTTCTTTTTGTCATGACACGTCATCCCAGCTACACCATTTCATCCTCATGGCGAGTGGTTGTGGTATCGCGTCGAGGCCGCGAAAACAGCCGCGCCCGGTGCGACTCTGTTGAAGATCTGTGAACCGCCGCCGACGTCGTCGACGCGCGAGGCTCCGACTCGGCCCCCTCTGAAGCCTTCTCCGCCCTCTCCTTCTCGCGGATGGACACCATCCTGCGCGCGAGCGCCTGGTCGCGACGGCTCTCAAACACGTCGCCGAAGCTCGTCAGGGCAGCCTCCTCCTCCATGATCGTCATCTCGCGGGGGGCATTGTGCGTTCGCAGGACAGATCCTCGTCGCAGCGGCACAGATGACGGTTTCGAGTGGCCGTCACCTCCACTGTGATGCTCACCGTCCTGATCATGAGCATACGCGGGCGGCGCAGGCATACTGGACCAGTACATGGGGGTGTCGCGGCTGCCGCCGGGCTCGATGCGCATGGGGGCCTGGATGCCAACCTCGAGCATCTGAGCCATGAGCTCCGTGACAAACCTGTTGTGACGGTTGAGGCGCAGCAGTTCGTTCTGGAAGTTGGTTTTGTGGAAGAAGATGATGTTCATCGTGCATGAGCGCAGCTGATCGATGGAGACCATTTCTGAAATGATGGTAGACTGGTAATCGCGCTTGTTCTCGAGGCAAAAGTTGCGCATGCGGTCTTTGAGCTCGTCAATCTTCTCAACAGGGGTGCCAAAACGCATAACCAGAGGGACAGGGTCGGCAAGGCCGTTGGACCGTCTCTGGTTGAGAATGAAGAGATTGTTGAGCACGGAGTTGGGGGCCTGCACAATATGGCCCTGCATCTTCTTGAACTCGGTGTACAGGAGCGAAATCTCGGTGACATAGTAGTCATCGCCAGTCATCTTGTCGCCAGTGGAGCCGTAGATGGTGACACGATCACCCACGTCAAAAGGGTGCTTGACAAAGACGAAGATGATGGACTGGAGGAACTCTTGCGCCGTGGCCTGGAGCACCCATGCAAGGCCGAGAACGGAGGTACTAGCGGAGGCAAGGCCTGCAGCGGCGGATCCGGAGAGGATGGAGATGAAGACAATGATGGATATGATGACGATGATGAACAGAAAAACCTTATCGAGCTTCTGGATAACAGAGTCAAGATCCTTCAGCGACGCAGCAATGGCCTTTTTCTCAAGATGAATCTCGTTACACACCGTCTCAAACTCTTGGACGGAGATATCGCCGTTGAGGTCCTTGTCAAAGACCATGAAGGCGGCATCGGCCTCCTCGTCGGTGGTGAAGACCTCTCGAATATCCTCCATGTGAACCGTGTCGCGGTCCGGGCGGACCAGGCTGCGGTAGATGAGGCGCGCCAGCGTGAAAGCCGAGGCGGTGCTGCGCAGCAGCTCCGTGACGACCTTGCGCGGCTGGTTCTCGCTGACCTTGCGCCCGATCAGGTCGTTGCCGACCTTGCCGGCGACGTAGCCCACCTTGCCGAGGACGTTTCGCGCGTTGTTGTGGAGGATGCGCATGGGCGTCTGCGTGCCGCTGACGCGCGAGTTCTCGCCCTTGAGGAAGCTTTCGGTGTCCTCGAGCTTGGTCTTGGCATGCTCGAAGAGCTGCACGAGCTGTCGGATGTCGCCCTTGTTGTTCTCGATGCGGGTGGCGTAGGTGCGCTGGTGGAACGAGGTGGCGATCCACTGGATGATGATCTTCTCGATGAAGTTGAGGGTGAAGAGGACGAAGAGCGCGATGATGACCTTGTAGACGATGTCGATCCAGTTTTGCGAGTCGGCCTTTTCATCGCCGCCGATGGGCGCGACGCGCTTCTGGGCCGTGGTGGGCTTGAAGGAGACGAGGATGGCGAGGAACCAGAGAAACATGGCGGCGTGCAGCTCGAGCTGGGACCCGACGTCCTTCCACTTTTTCGGGTTGGTCGATCCTCCAATCTTGCATGCGGTCTGCATCATGGGGGGCAGCAGGTTGGTGAGCATGCGAGACACCCAGAGGGAGCACCAGACAATCTCGAGCCAGATTCCAAACCACATCAAATTGACACCCCCGTTACCACCAACGGCATGGCGCCTATTGTCTACAGCAAATGCGCCAAGGAGCACGGGCAGCAGCAGCAGGAGGGCCACGGGCAACATGTACGCGATGTAGCGGATGAAGCGAGGAAACTTTTTCAAAAAGCTCCAGAGCTTGTATAGGGCGGCATCTTCGTTCTTCTTCCTCTCCAGTCCATAGGGCGAGTCGATCTGGTTAAAGGCATCCTCGGGGACTGGGTTGTGGGTGCGGTTGCGGGATCGCGACCGTTGCAGTTCGAGGTCGTGTTCTTGATTGGAGATGAGTTGCTCAGCGCGGAGAAGTTCAAGGTCGTCATTTAGCTGGGTCATGTCGGCATGACGACCGGGGTCGATGCCTCGCTTTTCGGGGTGATGGTCGCCCGGGCCGAGGGTGTCATTGGAATTTTGGTTGGAGTAGTGGTTGTGATAGTCCTCGACCGAGTTGTATCGGTCCGTGGGAGGACGTACGGGAGCCGGTGCAGCCATGGCGTGCGCCTATGCAAGTGTGTTTTGGTGTACCTGGTGAAAGCAATTGGTAAAGAATGTTTCTCTTGTTGAGCCAACACGTTGTGGCTACTGGGGACTGGTCATCAGAGGCTCGGGGACGACGATGTCGAGGAATATGTTGGCGTAACGGGGAATAATGTGACTAAAGTGATAACTGAAAAACCAAAAAATCGGAAGGAAGAGAGTAAAGGAAATAAACGAATGCAGACGTCCCCTCTTTCAACATGCCAGAGGTCAATCCAGGCGAGATCCAATGTCGTCGTTTGAAAGAAACGTCTTGGCCGCCTTGGTGGAGCTTGGTGACGAAATGCGTCGGACAAACGGTTTGGCGGGCAAAACAAGGTTGGACAGCGCGAATTCAGCGGGGGAAAGTATACGTGTTACGAAGAAAGCGTAAGACTATTGGGGGAATAGTAGAATTAGTATGGGAAAGATTTGGCTGTATGAAATTGAAGAGGAGAGAAAGAAGCGAGAGAGAATTTGAGGATTACGAAGCTCGCTCGAGGTAGGAGACGGACGTGCTCTACTTAGTCAAACAAGAAAAAAAGAGAGGGCAACTGGCAGTAGCCGGAATAGCCACTTCTGGAATGCCAAGCGCACTGAGCGTGGTTTTTTCTCCTCCAGTGCTATTCCTGGCGACACTGGCGTAGCCTCGCGGGCCCGCTGAACGGAAAGAAAAACCTGTTCGACGACGTTCGATTGATTGTCTGGGCCAATCTTGGCGCCGAACCAGAGTGTCAGAAGCAAGGAGAATTTGTGGTTCAGCGTTGCAGCACAATCCAACATGACTGGTTTGTCGCACCCTATCGCGGCTTTTGGTGGAGTTGGCCCCGATTAGCGATCCAGTTTTCCCAAGCCTCAGCAGGCAGGGAGATATGGACTGGACAAGGTCTAGTTAATTCGTAGCTGATGCAGTGATACTTCACATGCAAAGTGGCCTTGTCAAAGAGTTGGCAAGCCTGAAGGCCTTCTGCAACTTGCTGATCGCCCCGAGGTTTTGGAAGACATGCATACGTTTATTGTCCGAGTGGCTTGACAAAGGCCCTTCGTCTGCAACTCTTCCCGTCTTGGCCGTCGTCATTCAGTTCGCCATAAGGTCCGTTGTGGCTTCAAAATACAGTGGAACTGTGGGAACAACACCAGTAGCACTCTCGAACTCTCGAAACGCTTTTTGCTCACATGAATTACGACACTGCAACTTGCCGATCCGCTCCGCTCAAGACCCGACGCCGAATCCAGGCCTGACCACACACTGCTTTCTCAAGTCTCGTTCCTACGCAGTCCTTTTTTTTTTTCCACAAAAAGTAGAAGAAAACTCATCTCTTCTTTGTAACATTCCTAAATGACGGGGCCGCTCCACTCCATCAAACATCGAGATCATCGTCGATGGGGCGCGGCTCAGAGGGGCTCTTTCCCAGCTTCATGCCGACACTTCGGTTCATGGCAACTGCCTCCCAGTCGACTTAATCTTCTTACTAAACAACACACGTTGGTACATTTACTAACTCTAGATTGCGTCTATTTATACATCCGCTTCTAGTGCCTCGCACATCAACCTCTATTTACTTCCATCCCCGCCTAAGCCAGCTTGATGCTCCAGTCGCTGCCAATCTTGGCCCCGACACGGCCCACCACGGCGTACGCGGCCTGGTTCTTGGTCGCCGCGCGGTAGCTCACCTGTGCCGTCCAAGTCTTGCCCTCCGACTCAATCTCGACCTCCTTCTTGTTCCACGCCTCCGTCGCGCCCACAATCACAACCTTGTCGACGTGCACCTGGCTCTGCGCCTTCAACCAAGCGCCCGCCTTCACCGACTTGGCGCTTCGGCCCTCGGCATCCACAGAGCTCATGCCATCCTTGTTGAGACTAAACTTGCGGTAGATGTACTGGCCCTTTTCGTGCTCAAACGTGTCGCCGTCGTCGGCATACAGCTCGCCTTCAGCAGCTCCATCCTTGGACACAGCAACAACAAGCGTGTAGTCGTCGTACTTCATCGCGACGGCAGAGCGGCGAGGAATATCGCGACGTGCAAATACATGACCACCGCGCATAAGCATCGGAATCTGATCAATAGCAGCTGCGAACGTGACCCGCTTGCCCTTTTGTGTGTTGACGACCTCGTAGGTGGTGTAGTCGTAGTAGACCTCATCATCCGGGATCCAAATATCAGTCGAGAACTTGTTCTCTTCAACGATGGGCTTGACGAGGATACCCGTCGACCCAACAAAGAGCTGGTCGTCAATAGCGAAACCGCCCTCTTCTGAAGGATGAGTCCAGTACATCGGGCGAACAATGGGGCTGCCGTCACGATTAGCCTGGAAGAAAGCCGTGTACCAAGAGGGGAGAAGAGCGTAGCGCAGTCTCAGGGCCTGAGTCAGAATGCCGGTGTACGGCTCCCCGAGCAGGTATGGTTCACGACGACGAGAGTCAATGTGGGCGTGCCCGCGGTAGAAGGGGTAGAAGGCACCAGCCTGGTACCAGCGAGCCATCAGGTCCTTGGAGGGGTTGCCGAAGAAACCGCCCACATCAGCGCCGGCGAAGGGGAACCCAGAGATGCCCTGGTTCAAGACCATGGGAATTGATGCAGCAAGGTGCTCCCACGTAGCCTGGTTATCACCAGTCCACATAGCTCCAAGACGCTGCGAGCCAGAATAAAATGAACGGGTGAGCACGAAAGGTCTGCGCAGCTCACCCTTCTTGCGCGTCTTCAGAGCCTCGAACGTGGCGTTATGGAAGGTAAGACCATTGATGTTGTGAACATCACGGTGCTCCCATTGGCCGAAATGGATATTGTCCTTGGGCATGGTCGTTTCAGGGCCGTTAAAGACGGACGGTTCGTTCATATCGTTCCAGATAAAAGTGTTCTCCGCGGTGCCGGGGAAATTGTCATACTTGTACAAAGACTTCCACCACTCAAGAGCCTTAGGATTGAAGCAGTCGATCCAGTTGGACGATCCAGGCCAGCACCATCCCTCGTAGGGTTTGCCCTCCTTGTCATAGACAGCCAAATCCTTGGAGCTGAGTTGATCGTAGACTGGGTAGCCTTCTAGCTTCTTGATGTGCGGATCGATAATGATGACAAGCTGTCTAGAGTGGTCCTCGAGCTGCTTGCCCATGCCAGTTGGGTCGGTGAACGAATGAGGGTCCCAAGTAAAGTACTTTCGGTCATCAAGGTACTCAATGTCCAGCCAGATGACGTCGTAGGGAATCTTGAACTTGTCCATCTTGCGATCAACGTCCTTGACGTCGTCATCAGAGATGTAATTCCATCGACACTGGTGGTATCCAATGGCGAACTCCTGGGGAATAGCGGAATAGCCGGTCAGCTCGCCGTAGGTTCGGGTGAGATCCTGGGGGGTCGGACCAAGGAACACGAAGACGTCGAGCAGGCCACTTTCGGAGATCCAATGTGTCTCAGTGTTGGTCTTGCCAGCCTTTCCAAGGGTCAGGGGATTGCTTGCAGCCTTGGACTTGACAATGTCAACCCAGGTCTCAGCAGCATTCAACCAAAAGACGCCGACTGTGGAATCCTTCTTGTGGGCTTGCATAAACGGGATAGATCCGTAAAGCGTCATGGGGCTATCCAGAATGTACTCGAAGACGTCAGAGTTGTACATTCGGTAGGGTTCGTTGTGGTTGCCGTTTCCGCCGCGGGTCTGCTTCAGCGAGAGAGAACCAGTGTGCTCAGGAATGCCGAAGACGTGCTCATATCCAAGGAACGAAATATCGAGGGCCACACTTTCGGGGCCACGGGGCTTGGAGTCGGTATTGCCTCCAAAGCTTTCGTCCCACCAGGTCGACTCGTCCTCCCCGTCAGTGTCCGCCTGGCCCTCTTCTTTTTCGATCTTGGGACGCCAGTGCTCCATGTTGAGAAATCCACGGTCATTGAATCGGATGTGCGATGCGCCGTCGCGTCGAAAATCAATTTCAAGGGGCGAGTACTTGATGGCAGCCTCCAGGTTGCCCTCCTTGCCGTACTGGACGTTCGTCTGGGTGTCGTCCTGATGAGACACCTTGGCATCCTTGTCGAGGGCCAGTCCGCCGACAAGAACCCACTTTTCGGCTTCGTTGTATCTCTCCTTTCGAACTTTGCTGTCGTGGCGTAGCTCAATGTCCTGCTTCTGTCGTCGTTCCTCGTCGACCGTCACGCGAGCGTTTCCAGACTTGAGAAATGAGACGGTGATTGGTAGGTTGACGGTGTCGCCCTTGGCGTTGATGCTCTTTTGGATGACGGCATGTAGCTGGCCGTCTTTGAATGATACGGATGCAGGTTGAATTTGGTATGGTGATTGCCATCGTGTGCTTTCGGCGGTGGCTTTGTCGGCATATGCTCGATTACGCTTGCAGAAGCCCGATTGGTCGCATTTCTTGAAGTCGTGTTCCTTGACAGACACTGGAGCATGTTAGTACGCATATGGGCGCTTCAACGATGTGGAATTGGCTTGCCTCCGGGCATCACAAGGCACATGAAAATGCCCAATGCGATGAGCAGTGTTGTCCATGGCGAACGCAGCCCCATTGTGACGAGCTCGCGTCAGCGGGTTGTGGGCTACAAAAGAAAAAAATAAATAGACAAGGTGGACTAGTTCCTAGGCATCTGCAGATACAGTACGTCACAAATCTGCAGTCCTGCCAGCCTGGATTAGATAGATGGCGACAAGGTGATGTTGATTGCAGACAGACAAGACCCCTCGGTCTGTGACAAGCTGTCCCTCCAGGGGAGCTCCCTAAATGAGACTAGCGCCTTCGAGTCTGCGACAGGTTTGTGCCTGGTTGAAGATGTGGGCGAAAAAATGCGTTCTTCTGTTTAGAATAAAATCTCAATGTAAAGTGGCATGCGTCCAAGTTCATTTGAATGCCTTCAAAGTCTTAAAAATCTTTCAATTGATTCTACGAAGCAGAAATCGGGTCTCTTTTGCAGCTGGCCTCAATGACGCGTTTCAACAACCCTCCGCCCCCTTGGTATGCCAATTAGGTACATTGTCTACCAGTAACTAGAGTTCTCAACAGACTTTGCTCTCAAGCCACTGCACCAAGCAATCATCTTCTCAGCCAGGAAAATGAAAACGGGCGCAACAGGCTCAACCAAAAAGTTTGTTGCAATCGCCATGGCCAGAGTTAGCGCAACCCAGTTACCATTGTCTTGGCACATTCTCGTCAATGGTGACAGGCAAGGACACCAGAAAAATACCCCAAATATTGAACGCGACCATATTGGTGGAAAGCCTGCTTGCGGCGACCACTGTCTGATAACCCTTGCAGAGGAAAATACTTTGCTTCAGGACCAGAACGGCACTGTACGCCGCGACCGTGTTGAAGGTGAACGGCTGCGACCAGAATGAGAAGCAGACGTACGCAAACACCACAACGTCGAAAATGACCAACACGAGTTTGGGTAGCCGTGGCTCCATGGGATCTTTGACTGCCCTTTCCGACGCTGATTCATCTGGAGTAGCCTCGCAGACCAGAGGTGGTCTTGATAGACATTCACGATGCCCTCCATATCATCTTTTAGGAGGCTGATAAGCTGCTCGGCTCCGCGTCCAACTCTGAAGCAGCGTGTGAATCGGATGTATCTCTCCACCGGCACCTTAATCGGCACCACTTGCCACGATTGTGGGCCAGCGCTGGGTTCCGATTGCTGCTCGACGTACGCCTCGAGCGAGACAAGCTCGCGATCGACAGCCTTGTCAACTGCAGCCCAGTATGCTTCTCCGTTCCGACCGCTCCGTCGCAGGCGGCGCATCTGATGCCGCGTCAGGAGTCGCGCAATGTAGTTAAGGATCGTGGGGGAGAACTGAACGCCCATTTGCCAAGCAATGGTCAGAACCAGGGCTCTTTGTGAGCAACCTTGACAGCAGGAAAGATGGCGTCCAATGCATACGAAGTGCTCCCCACCAAGCCACCTAGGAGTCTTTCGAGACTCCAGCTGAAGAGCAATCATAGAATATGGTATGGGAATGTCCAGAGAAAAAGCAGCTGGAACAGCGTCATGATTCTGTTAATCGAGCGCTGATTGTAAGATCACTCGTCGAGGAATCCAGCTGCGACGTTTGGATAGACTGCGCAAAAGACGAGAAACAGGAAGAAGACGTTGACTCCGACTCTTTCAGTGCGACTCACACCGGCCGCAAAGCCGCGTCTCCAGATACTCAAAATCTTGCTGATGGCGGACTTGTATCGGAGAAAGGCCCCCAGCCCCTGGGGCGGATGGTAGTCCTCTTCACTGAGGAATTGCAGTTTATTTTCCATGTTTTGAGCATTGGACGCGGCCAACATATGGCGAATGCTTTCTGGGACGTGCGGCCAAGCTTCCTCTGGTTCCCGCTCCCACAACTGCTTCTGGCGAGCTTCCTTGTCGCACATTGTTTCTTGCGTATCAATTCTTGGTGAAAGCCGCTGCGGTATCAGCTGGCGTACGTGCTCTTCCTCGACAGGCAGCTGATCCAACGCAACATCCGGGAATGCACTGTGCAGAACCGCACGGGTACAGGCCTCGTTGACTCCAATTTTCCAAATAGACGCATAGGCATCATCTTGGGCAGATTTCTGTTCCGGTATGGAACTGACCATTTCCAAGTGAGGATCGCGGCTTGAGAAATACCGCTTCCAGCCCGCCTGATGAGCCGGCCTGCGGAGAAGGACTTTTCTGAAGCAGAAGTGTCCATGGTTAAGTTTTCATTTTAGTTGTGAGTCTGAATGGGCCAAATTTTGGATTGCAAAAATTCAGTCGCGGGAGGTCCCATACTTGCATCGCGGTGGCAGGAACGAATGGGCCGGTCTCGGAGCCGTATGAGACTGAGCACTATCACGTCTGTGATGAACGAGATGAATCTTCAAGGCAAACCTTGTTCAATCATTCATGCATGCAATCATCATGCACCTGGGCTCACAAGTCAGACGTGCTTCAGTTCACACTGGAGTTTGGAGCAACTGGTGTGACAAAGAAAGCCAGGAGCTCTGCGCAGTAGTTACTCCATGCCTACTGCACTATCAAGGTGGATCTGCATTTTTTATTGTTTTTTTACATTTCTCTTCTTTGACCTGTGCATTGAAGTCGTCACTAGAAGCCTTGGTCGGTTCATCCTGTCACCCGTTCGCGCATCTCAGAACTTGCTCGCACACTTGCTTGGTCAGCGTAGGACGCGGCAATACTCGCCTGCAGTTGCTGGTCTTTCAGGAAAGACGAGATTGCTCCCGTTTCGAATCAGCGCAAGCAGAGTGCTGTAGCCAAGCTTTCTGCAAGAATCAGTACTTGGTACGGCCGCGTCCTGGCGCAGCAAACAGGCTTCGGTGTTTTCGCCACGTCACCGCCTGCAGTACAACTCGAGCGCTCAAATACGCAGTGGCAGTCAGTTCAGTTGTCTCTTTGTATAGTTCGTACGAATTACACGTACTCCGTCAACGCGAATCCCACTGCGAGAACAGGAGGCGCCATGCATGTCTTGGCACTGGCATCGGCCGTACAGCACCCGAGACATGCGCCGCCAAGCTACCAGGACCGTAATTATGCATGTTTATTGCAAGCGCAACTTTGTTTAAACTACATCCATAGCGTATGGAGTAATTGCGTGATCACCAGGGGAACACAAACTTCGTTGTCTACGAGCATAGTGCAGCCTTATACCCTATCACCAAACGCCACCATAGGAGCTGATCCTACTTGGATCTGTACCAGATGCAACGGACAGAAGAAAGCGGGGTGGATTTTTGTAGATATTGATCTTCAATCTTATTCTCATGAGATCTGACAAGTAGACTGCACAACTAGTCCAGTCGACTGCGCACTTGGCTACATCTCGCCGGCCATGTACGGCATCTCGTACGGATTCTCGGCCAGCGACGTAAGACGCGCAATGTGGCGTATCTGCCCATCCTCCCAGTCATCAAGTGCAGTCTTCGCCGCATTTCCATGGGCCCTTTCTATCCAGCTATGCGCGTTCCAACAAATGGCGTCCGTCGCATGTCGACGAGTTTCGGAGTAGAGGAGATCACCACCCAGCACGTCGCACAAGGACGGAAGAACAGTCTCAATTTCGTAACTACTCTGAACATCTCTCAGTCGTGCCACTATCTTTCGTATACATCCGAAATCACATCTTGGCAGGGTCCCGGCATCACAGAGCAGCCGGCCACTGAAACTGGGCCTGCTGCACACAACCGCCACCACCGACATCGCCACCTCGAAAGGCCATCATTACCTCCTCCACCGTAGCGCCGTCCAGGCCGAGCCGACCTGAGCGTGTTGCCCGTCTTCCTGTAGTCCTTTCCCGTGAGGATCGACGCCAAGACGGTCATCGTGTCGATGGACGTGGTTGTCACGCCCGCGCGCCGCCCCAGCTCCGAGCAGAGCACCAGCCAGCAGGGCACGTCCTGGTAGAGGAAGCGCCTCTGCGCGTCCTTTGTCGCGTTGTGCGCCGCCGTCGCGCCCACGAACTCGCAAAAGGTCGCCGCGCTGGTGCCGTAGTTGCGATTGTACGTGTCCACCACCGAGGCGACGCGCACGCCGGGGCCCATGCCCTGCCGGTAAAAGTAAAAGTCGCCGCCGGTGGCCTCCATCCAGCCGAGGCTCATCAGCGCGGTCGGCACGTGCACGACGCCGTTGACGCCGGACAGGAAGGTCTCGAGTACGCTGGGGCACCACCCGATGGGCATCCGAAAGAGGGAGGCGTTCTTGGTGAGGTCGTCGGGGGCCATGTCGCGCGCGAGGACGCTGAGGGCGAGCCGCTTCTTGACGCCGCGGACGCTGACGCTGCCGTCGGCGCTGACGCGAGAGCTGTACGGCGAGGTGGCTGTCTCGAGGAAGGCTCTCGCGTTGGTCATGACATGGGCTTTGACGGCGGCGGAGTTGCTGGTGATGAAGATGAGTATCTTGCCGCTCAGGTCGTGTCTGGAGAGTTCGTCGAGGAGGTCATTGATGCCTGTGGAGGGAATGGCGGCCAAAATGATTGACTCTATCAGCTGTGAGAGCCCGTCGCCGACTCGAACGGGACCACAACCCTTGAACTTCCCAGTGGCAGCCAGGAAGCCGATATTGTCCAGAATCTTTGGGAGTGTTCCCTGGATGGCCCGCCATGGTCCTGAGAACTACATCGTTCCCTCTCGCGGAGAGATCGAACGCGAGCGCACAGCCGACGTGGCCGGCGCCAATGATTCCGATGGTTGTTGTCATTGTGATATATGACTGCGCTTTAATAAAGTTTTGCTCAAGGGCGAGCTAAGATGGTAAGACTTGTGACAGATCAACGATGACCAAAGTTAATCACTGCTGTCACGGAGATGGCGCCTAATAGACTTGTCATTATCGATCTTGCTATCAATCACTATTATGTTTCTTGTAATCCACATGTGTTACCTCTTGTATGTTCTTCAACTGCATAGTCGGAAAAGAACGTCCCTCCACATACAGAGTCGAGCATCTCAACTCAAGCCACAGCCATCAAGATGTGATCTATCCGTACAACGTTGCCAATGTCGCTTTTTGTTCTACATTACTAATAAGCCAAGAATGCTAAACATTGTTTCATGCGCAAAACTTTACTGGCGGAAGTCCAAATGGCTGGGGGTGTCATGTAATTCATAGCGACACGCAGAGAACGCGCCAGAGCAAGAGTCTGTAGAGGTTCTGCGCCAACCACACTGCCCAACCAGGTATGAAGATGGCTTTTTCCGAGACATTTATTCTTAGTTGTCAGGCTCAAAACTTGGCGCCAAGTCGACACAAGCCGTCTGAGCGACTGTCGGAACAGCTGGCGACAAGAGCGGCCGGCAGTACTAGGATGTACCTCCTAATAAATCACATGCTTCGTCGGTGTTGTCACCTTGCCTGGCTATGATGGCAAATCAGGATGTCTCTTCATACAGAGAAAGATCCTTGTCGAAATATGGAACTTCACCACTAACGCGTCAACATTTGGGCAAGTCCCTGCAAGAGGGCAACGGCTTCGTAAAAAGGAGCACCAAACGCACCCAGGTTCAAGATTGGGACAAGAGTAAAAATTCTAACTTCCATTCAAATAAATAATAAAATAAAATTGTTCCCCAATCAAAATCTATAAATGAGTCTTTACACAATGTAATACAGTTCGGATGTACATTAATATGGCTGTGCCCGCGAGGACGCAGAGACCATTTACAAAAGAAGAGCCACACCAACAACGGCGGCAATAGAAAGCTCAAGGCGGCCAGCACCAGCAGTCACAGGAGTGCTGGGCTTGGTAGGGGAGCTGGGAACAGCGCCGGAGGGGTTGGCGCCAGGGTTGCCCGGCTTGGAGGGGCCGGTAGGAACGGCACCCGTGGGGTTGGCACCGGGGTTGCCAGGCTTGGAGGGGCCAGTAGGAACACCACCGCTGGGAGGGTTCGCAGGGCCGGTAGGAACGGCACCGGAGGGGTTAGCACCGGGGTTGCTGGGCTTGGAGCCAGGACCGGTGGGAACAGCGCCGGAAGGAGCAGAGCCAGAGGGCTTGCCCGGGTTGGGGTTGCCACCAGGGTTGCTGGGGTTGGGGTTACCGCCGGGAGCAGGGCCGGTAGGCTTGCCGCCAGGGTAGACAGTGGTGAAGGTAGAGGGAGCACCAGGGCCGACGGGAGTGGCGGTGGCCGGGCCAGTGGGAACGCCAGTGGAAGCGCTGCCGCTGGGGCAAATGACAGTGGTGACAGGAACAACGGTCTGGCTGGTGACGGTGGAAGAGGCAGGGCAGTTGGTCACCGTGGGGGCGCAGTGGGTGACGGTGATCAAAGTGGTCGTGTAGACGGTGGTCGTGATCAGGCTTTCGGAGGGAGCAGGGCCAGTTGTGGCAGGGCTGGTGGTAGAGGAACCAGTGCCGGTAGAGCCACCAGGAGTGGTAGCAGTGCCGGTGCTGGCGGTAGAGGAACCAGTGCCGGTAGAGCCGCCAGGAGTGGTAGCAGTACCAGTGCTGGTAGAGCCAGCAGGCGTGGTAGAGGAGCCAGTGCTGGTAGAGCCGCCAGGAGTGGTAGAGGAACCAGTGCCGATCGAGCTGCCGGGAGTGGAAGAGGCAGAGCTGGTCGAGCTGCCGGGAGTGGAAGAGGCAGAGCTGGTCGAGCTGCCAGGAGTGGAAGAGGCAGAGCTGGCGGGGGTGGAGGTAGAGCCAGCAGGAGTGGTGGTGGAGGTAGAGCCAGCAGGAGTGGTGGTGGTGCTGGCAGCAGGAGTAGAGGTAGTGGTGACAGCAGGAGTGGTGGTGGCGGTGGTCGTGATCACGGGCTTCTGGTTGCACTCAACCTCACCAAGGATAGCCAGGCAGATGTTGATGGGGACGTTGATCAGACCGCTGCCGCCAGGGGGCTGCTGGTCGCAGGTGACCTTACCAAGGACAGCAATGCAAGCGTTGATGGGAACAGAGATGAGGCCGCCGCCGGGGGTGGTACCAGGGTTGCCACCAGTGCTCTGGGTGCACTGGGCCTTGCCAAGAACAGCAGCGCAAACATTGACAGGGATGGAGATGAGGCCACCGCCCGGGGTGTTGCCAGAGCCGGAACCTTGGTTGCAGAGAGCGCTGCCGAGAATAGCGGCACAAACGTTGACGGGAACGTTGATGAGGGAGCCGCCGTTGCTGCCACCGCTAGGAGTCGTCTGCTGGCACTTGGCAGAGCCGAGAGCAGCAATGCACAGGTTTGTAGGGACAGAGATGACGCTGCCGCCGGTGCTGCCGGGGCCACCAGACGTCTGCTTGCACTGAGCCTCGCCGAGAACGGCAGCACAGGCGTTGATAGGGACGTTGACAAGGCTACCGGCGCCGCCAGGAGTGAACTGATCGCACTTGGCCTTGCCGACGGCAGCGGCGCAAGCATTGATGGGGACGGAGACGAGGCCGCCAGAAGGACCAGTCGTCTGCTTGCACTTGGCCTCACCAAGAACGGCAGCGCACACGTCGACGGGGACGCTGATCAGAGGCTCCTTGCCATCCTTGCCACCAGCGTCGATGACCTGCTTGCACGCAACGTCGCCGAGAGCCGCAACACAGGCATTGATGGGGATGGAGATGAGACCACCAGAGCTCTTGGAGGCCTGGTCGCAAACAGCCTTGCCCAGGATACCAACGCACGCGTTGACGGGGATGCTGATGAGGCTGTCACCGGTAGTGGAGGCCTGCTGCTTGCACTTGGCCTCGCCAACAGCGGCGACACAAGCGTCGATGGGAATAGAAACAAGACCACCGGAAGAGGTGGCCTTCTGGTCGCATTCGGCCTTGCCAATGGCAGCGGCGCAGACGTTGATGGGAACGTTGATCAGGCTACCGGCACCAGTGGTAGCCGTTTGCTTGCACTTGGTCTCACCGAGGACAGCAACACAGGCGTTGAGGGGAACTGACACAAGACCACCGCCGGAGGTCTGGGCCTTCTGGTTGCAGGCGGCTTCACCGAGAACAGCGGCGCACAGGTTGATGGGGACGCTGATCAGGCTGCCACCATTCTTGCCATCGCCGGTGGTGGCGGCCTGGTCGCACTTGGCCTTGCCAATGGCGCCGACGCAGGCATTGATAGGAACGGAAACGAGGCCGTCGCCGGTGCTGGCCTTCTGGTTGCAAGAGGCACCGCCCAAGACACCCAGGCAAAGACCAACGGGGATATCGATTAAGCCGGGTGTGGCCTGCTCCAGTGTTAGTGTCCGGTCTATAAGGGTATATACATGAAACCGGGCTGTAGACTCACGGCAGCACGTCCGAGGACGGCAGCGCCAATGACGGCGCGAGCAGCAGTGAGCTTCATTATAGATTATGTGCGAGTCGTTGAACGAATGACTGAACAGGCGAAGAGCAAACCAAGGGAGTGAAGTAACGAGTGTTGGGGCAACAAAGTAGTTGCAAAAGAAAACAAGTAAAGACAACGAAGTTGACGGCTGCACTGCTGATGAAACAGGGTCTCTGCCGAAGAGAGGGATTTGCGCTGCCTTTAATATACGGAATCTCGGGGGTGTCTCTGGCCAAGAAACACCCCCTTTCCCGGGTGCCGAGGACTGAGGACTGAGAAAACGCCACAACTGATGTAAATTACAGCCTGCAGTCGAGATATTACCGTAAGACATGGCTCGCTGTCTGTTCCTGGCAATCAGTCCGTGCGCAGAAGCAAGCAGCCCAGCCTCGCATTAGGCCTATCACCTGTCATCGGGCACGGAGTGGGCTTCGGCTCATCACACCGGTTCCTGACCCCGGCTGTGGGCACGGTCGCTGCCGGGGACTATTTTTGGTAGCACTGACCCTTTTTGCCATGACTTTTTTTCTTCTTCTGGTTGCTTCTTGGCCTGTGTTGTTGCTTTTTGTCATTCACTTTGTCTCTCCTTCAGTCGCGTTGATCTCCTTTTTGGAATCCTGGTCACCGCCGTTCCCACCCCAGCGACAGACAAGACTGACAGTCTGGAGAATTCCTTCTGGGGGTTTTTCTTTTCCTCCTATCATTGTCAGTATTCATTCAAACAACACCCGTGCGCACTCCTACCCTTGTCGATAGTCTGCCAATAGTCCAGGACGCTGCTAGTACATATGTCCGTGATCAGCGCTGTCGCTGTGGGGACGGGAGTTGAGAAGTGCACCCTCTGCGTCGCAATGCAGTGTGCAAGGTTGCGCTCGGGAGCCTCCGCGGCTTACCTGGCCCTGAAGCTGTCATCTCGCTGGCGACTGGTAATACTATAAGAGGCCTAGGCCCGTCGATTCGTATTACCCCCGTCCTCGAGGCTGCACATGCCTGAGCAGTGGTCAGAGGGCGCTAGCTATCGCGGGGGCCATCGACCTCCATCACGAGATAGAATCACGGAAGATTACCACTGGCATGTTTGCCGACCCTGATTCAATCGAGTTGCGTCAGGTGTTGGCCGAGCTAAAAAAGGGCATAAACTAATTTGGTCCTCATTTTACCTGCAGATGAGTGGCAAAAGGCTGAGCGAGCCATCTTTCAGCTCTCCATACATACATAGTTATAACTTGCCCGTGATAATCATTTGTGGCGCTGCAAGTTGCCGAAGCTCAGCGCATCATTTCTGCCTAACAATACAGGCCGTCAACGATTTGTCGTTGCATCCCCGTTATGCCTAAACCCTTGTTATAGTTAGCGTAACCCCGTTGTTGCACAACACCAGCTAAAGAGGTACATACATACATATGTACCTACTTGCAGGAGAAACAGGCATGCAGCTCGAGTCAGGCACCCATGAAGAGAGCCGGGCGCCGCACCAAGTAAACAATTAGCCAATCAGAATGGCTCAATCGTTCCAGTGCCTTGGAGCTCTCCTGAGACTTTATCAGGACCCCTTATCATTATCTTATCCTGCCTTATCTGTCCAAATAGGCTTAGTCTTTTTGTCGACCGATCCCTTCCCCTCGGTGCCCAACCTCAATGACGGGCTGCCGCTCCTGCGCACTGTGCGAGAGCTCGACACATGAATTGATTGAGCTCGATGCAGAGCATAACAGCAATACGACAAACATAATATTATCATACCCATTACATTTCCTATCTACAGTTCTTTTCAATTGGCGTTTAACCAGCTTCCACGATCTGGCGTAGTCCCGACACGATATCTTACCTGTACCTCCTCAACGCGTTGCAAAAATTCTCCGACACTGTACAGTGTACACAATGCCAGACAAACACCACCCCGCTCAGAAAACGACCAGCACCAGCACCACCAGCACCAGAGAGGTCCACGGCTTGAGCCGCCCACTCTGGCAGCCTCTCACCGTAACCCTGCCCCCACCAATTTTCCTTCTACCTTTTCTCTTGCTTGGTTTCTGCTTTCTCCTCTTTCCGATCCAAAACAAAGAGTCTGACTCTATTTCCATCATTTCGGAATCTCAAACTACTCACATTTCAACCCCTTTCCCCAAGGTATCATCCGATCCATTCGCCAAAATGTCTACCGAGCAGACGTGAGCACCACCCCGCTATTACCCCTCCATCCCACCACGGCAAGTTTTTAACACCGCAATAGCTTCATTGCTATCAAGCCCGACGGCGTCCAGGTATGTATTTAAGCCTCGTCTGTTGTGGCAATATCGCTAATCGAGGACTTAGCGTGGACTTGTCGGCCCCATCGTCTCTCGCTTCGAGAACCGCGGGTAGGTGGTTACCCCGCGATGCAAATACCAATCACTCTAACCCCGGCCAGCTTCAAGCTTGTTGCCATCAAGCTCGTCTCTCCCTCCAAGGAGCACCTCGAGACTCACTGTAAGCTTGGCGAACAACAATAACAACATGGATTCGAGGTGCTAACACGGCTGCAGATGCCGACCTCAAGGAGAAGGCTTTCTTCCCTGGTCTGATCCAGTGTATGAACGTCCGATGACCCTGGGTATACAACCCCGCTAATACAGTCCTAGACATGTCCTCTGGTCCCATCTGCGCCATGGTCTGGGAGGGCCGTGATGCCGTCAAGACCGGCCGCAGTAAGTACCAGCTGCAATTTAATGTTTGCCTCAACTAACTCTTACTGTTTACCAGCCATCCTCGGCGCCACTAACCCCCTTGCCTCTGCTCCCGGCACCATCCGTGGTGACTTCGCCATCGACGTTGGCCGCAACGTCTGCCACGGCTCCGACTCGGTCGAGAACGCCCAGAAGGAGATTGCTCTCTGGTTCAAGAAGGAGGACCTCATCAGCTGGAAGTCTTCCCAGTTCGACTGGATCTATGAGAAGGCTTAAGCTTCCCCGTGTGCCAAGCTTCGAGTAACAGAGCGGGGGATCTCCGATGCCTCTTTACCGGGTTCTACACGATAGATAAATAAAAAAAGGAAATGCCTTGAAAATAAGTACGATGAGATGGAAATACTATCTCCTTAATACAAGCTTTCGTAGGTTGATGAGAACACCTGCAAACCAAGGTGTCGCCCACACACTGCCAACGATCCTCAAGGGAAGCAGTGCTTTAGTGATTGCGTAGGCCAAAGAAACCTCCACCAAGATCTTGTACTTCGGTTCACCGGTCTGCCACTTGCCAACAGCGTCCTGCGGCTGCTCCAAGCTCTCTTGCATCGGCTTCACAGTCTCTCCGGAAACACCTTCATCGAATCCAAACCAGCCCTTACGACGGAAGTACCTCTCAAATCGCGACACGCCCGCCTCGACGTAGCTCCCGAAGTGCTCCGTCACGTACGTCAGCGGCACGTACGTGGTGTAGTGGAAAAGTGCAAACAGCGCGACCAAGGGCACAATGGCCGTCAGCTCGTGCAGGATGAGGAACGATACGACGTGTGGAACGGGCGCGTTGCGCAGGCCCTGCGTGTATTTCTGCAGTCGCCGTGGGAGCTTCGAGGTGATGCGATCGATCTTGGCCGTGTTGGGGGTCTCGGTGGATCGGCAGCGACCCGGGGCCGGCAGCCTGGCTGAGCTTCTGGGCGTCGGGCGCCGCATCAGGTTGTGTCGGTTCGAGAGGATTTGACGGCGAAGCATTGTGGTTGGGCGTCGAGGGTGTAGCCCCGGTCGGAGAGATAATGAGGAGGAGAAGAGGTAGCTCGGCTGAAGCTAAGTAGAGTGGCGCGTTGCGTAGTATCGACTTGCCCTGCAGATTTCATACCCTATACCTGCATCATCCTCCTAATGCAAGCGTATCCAGGGAAAGGGTCAAAATACGAGGCAATTTATTCTATCTAGATTTTTGTTTTTTTATCTTCTCTGTTTTCTTTTCCCGGATATATCCGTTCCCTGCCTAGGAGCAGCGAAGGCCAGTACATTGTTCACGGGTATCCATCAATGCTTCAGCACACATCCTACAACACTGTCCATCAACCGGCCACGACCACCAAAACAAAAAACCAGTACCCTCACGGGCAGCCTAACGAGCTCGCCTCGAAGAGCCACATCACACCACTCGTGTATTTTGTTGAGGCTTTTGTCCATCTGTTCTGCAATTTGAGTGGTTGGAGATGTTTGATGGCCAGCAATCAAGCGAGTTTGACAGCTGCTGCCAGCTGGCAGACAAGAAGGACTGCCAGCTGCCTACCTCAACATTATCCTGTGGCCTTTTTAAACATTTCTCTCCTCTCACAGCTGAATTTATTTATCCTTCTTTCATCCCTCTTCTCTCGTGATTCTCGATTCCAAATTTCTTCATCTTGCGCTCACACAGTTGCTACCAAGCAAACACTCAGGACATTTCCTCGACTCTCGCACGACGGTAAATTCACCCTCCTTTACAAAGATATCATGCTGACACGCCGTTTCCAGATAACCATGCTCAAGCTCTCCACGGCAATTGCCATCCTCAATGGCCTCGCATCCCTGAGCCATGCTCAAAAGACCGACAACGAGACCTTGATCCTTTGTGACTGTGGCATCGGTGATAACAAAGATCAGCCATCATGGTCGACCTCTCGCCAGATGAACTGGTATAAGTCTCTCGTTTGGCCCGACTCAGCCAACAAATACCCGGCAGCACCTGAGATGGCTGTTGAAGTTCCATTTGGTAATGGCATCTATCCTTGGAACCCAGATGGCGCCACCGAGACAATGCCCAATGGTGATGTCTGGAGCGTCTACATCGAAGAACAAACCCCCGAGGGATTCAAGGCTGGCAATGCTGTCCACAAAGACGGCGAGACGCTAAACTGTTGGTCTTACCACGGAAGACCCATCAGTGCCGCCGTCAATAAGACCGCTAATCACGATGCCATCTGCTGGTCTGCCTTTGTTTGTAACAGCGACAATACCTCTCCCAATCGCCCCTCTGACATGACTCCTACATCAACCAGTCCTTCTACCACTGCCCCAAGCACGTCCGACTTCACCCAACAGCCTGCTCCTACAGAGTCCTCTGCTAGCAAGGTTCTCGGCATTGATGCTGCGTTGAGCCCTCGATTCATCAACTGGCCCAGCAACTGGGGTACCTTTATCAACAACTTTGTCTGGGACCAAGTCACTGGCAACTGCGTTGGTGAACCATTCAGAGGCCCTGGGTATACCATTACTTTTGAGTGCTCTGGCGTTCAGATTGATTCGGACACACATATGACTCTTCAGCTCATCAAGGCTCTCCGAGATGTCGGCATGGACAGCCTCTGGTTCAATCAGAATCCCATCATTCCCGGCACCAATATCTCCACAAATGCAACCGTTCCTACACCCAGCTGGGTTGTCATGCCCGAGTCACTGTCCCTCACTGCAACAGACGTTGCCGCTCAAAAAGTCATTGGCCATTTGTCGTACACCACCAAGTATGATACCTTCCTCGCGAACCCATGCTCGTCTTGCGAGACTGCCCGATTCAATGCCAATTTCTTTGACCCCATCCTCGAGGCGATGAAGGGAACTTTCCCAGACTACAACAACTACCATGTTCAAGCCGTTTGTGACCCGTGGGTAGCTTGTTTCTAAGAAGTGGGCGGTTGTTTGGCAACGTGGAATAATAATGTACATCGCTTACAAACCATTTTGAGAATCTGCCACGAAAAATGCAGCTAGCTTCCTGATGTAGAAAATTAGAAGAGAAATTACAATTTTTATTGATAAACACGATCATTTGCCTTGGTCATGCCACACATTGCCCTCCGTGGTACCTCTACGCTTGAGGGGGTACGCGATGGCCTCTGCCTACGGCCCAGCCTCGTTGCAGTGGAGATGTTGATCCTTCTGCATTGGCTGTTTATTAACTTAATAATTATCAGGCGGCAACTCTTCGTCATTGTAGGCGGCCGAATTCGTTACGTATACTCCCTAACTTCCAATTGTATTTAATCTCGGCGTCATTTCCCATGTTTTTGGTGAATCAATTGCCAAAGAAACGTGGTATTAGCGTCCAAGACAAGCGCGTCACGGGGGTATCATGAACCAAAGCCATTGCCTCAACGACGACAGAGTCGGCCCGCTCGTGGTCGGGTGCCGCGACAACTTTGATTTCACGAAGACATTCGAGCAACTCGCGCTATCTATTGCTCCCAATGTCTCATTCATTGTCATTGCGGCCACACGCATCGCCAAGCTCAGCAAGGCATCTGCCCGCGGCACCCTTGCACACCGCCTGCTGCTGACCAAAACACTCACCGCGTTGGCCCTCCTTGGGCTGCACTTCGCCTACCTCAATTTCTTGCTCGCCCAGAATCGGTACGGCGGCCGCTATGATGTTTTTGCGGCAGCCCTGGCCACGTCATCTACCGCGGTCTTGGCCCTCCACCTGCGACTGGCGCACGCTCGCATGCAGAGGCCGTCGGATACCATTACTATCTTCCTGTTCGTATCAATCATCTGCGAAGCGGTCCAGCTCCGCACACACTGGCTCTCCGCAGCGCCGGGGTGTCTCACAGGGTCTCTCGCTGCCATCACCACTCTGACACCCGTCCTCTTGGCTCTCGAGCTGACGAGCATATCGGCGAAAAGGGAGCGATCGGGGGTTTCAGAAGACAAGAAGAGCCCGAGGTCGGCGTTTAGCAAAGTGTTTCTCTGGTGGCTCAACGACTTGGTGCGACATGCCTACAGACACGATGTTGTGCCTGACGACCTCGGACCCCTGGAGGACGAGTTGGCGGCGGAGACGTATCGAACCCGATTCATGACGGGCTACCGTGCGATACAATGCAAAGAAGCGAGTCGAGGAAATACAACAAGAGGATGGAAAGTAGTGCGCGCTCTTCTCCGCGCCCTCGGGGGCAGCTGCGTGGCACCCGTGCTGCCGCGCATAATAATGTCGGTATTCAAGTTCGCTCACCCGTTCTTCATCGACTCGATCCTCAACAACCTGAGCCAATCCGCGTCCTATCTGCCTCCCGGCACTGCAGTGGCCTACGTGGGCATTGTGGTGTTTCTCAATGTCGGGACTGCCATGGCGACGAGCATGTACGGGTACTACCAGGAGCGCGCGGTCGCTCAGGTGCGCTCGTGCCTTGTGCCAGCGCTCTACCAGAAAACAGTGCGGCGCAATGTGTACTCGGAAAAGAGCTCCTCGGTCCTCAGCATGATGAACTCTGAGATGAACATGATCCAGTTCGGCGCCAAGACTGCCCACGAATTCTGGATCTGCCTTGTCGAGACGATTCTCGGGTGCTGGCTTCTGCAGCATCGTATCGGCTGGGCCTTCTTGGCGCCACTTGCTGTGGTATTGTTGTCGGCGAGCGCTTCTACGATATCCGGTCGATTTACTGCCAAGAGACAAGGCGCGTGGATGGACGCTCTGGGCAGTCGCGTGGGATTGATATCTTCTGTCCTGCCGAATCTGCCTTCCATCAAGATGGCAGGTCTGGGAAATCAGATTGGTCGTGTTGTTCAGATATCTAGGGAACGTGAGATTAGCCTGGGGAATCGATTCCGGCTTCTCAGTACCGCGTCTGCAACTTTTGCCTTTGTGCCGATGATATTTTGCCCTATCGTCACCTTCACCGTTGCTCGCAAGTCTCTCACCATGAGCGAAGTCATGACGTCGCTTGCATTCATAAACCTTCTCTCGAATCCCATGATACATCTTCTACAGTGTATTCCATTTGTCATGGCTGCCATTACTTCTATCGGCCGCGTTGAAGAATTTCTAGACTCTGACAATGATGATGGACAAGTCCCCGTGTCATACCGTGATGACGTTGATAGCACCGACGCCTCTGGGGTCATTGAATTAGTGGATGCTAGCTTTGGATGGGATGAGGACGAATGGTCAGTGCAGAACATTAACCTCTCAATGCCTGCTGGCTCTTTCCATTACATCGTTGGCCCCGTCGCCGCTGGCAAGACAACGTTTTGTCTCGGACTTTTGGACGAGGTCAAGCACACGAAAGGCCAAGTCTCAGTGCACCGTGGCAAACAGTTGTCTTACTGCAGTCAAGATGTTTTCATCATCAATGGCACGATCCGGGAAAACATTGTGGGCTTTGCGCCATTCAAGGCGGCCCTGTACGAGAAAGTGGTCAATTGCTGCCAGCTGCAGGCGGATTTCGCGTCTCTCGCCAATGGCGACGAAACCGTTGTCGGAAGTCAGGGCGTTGCACTCAGCGGTGGTCAGAAGAAGAGAATATCGCTGGCTCGTTCCCTATACGCAGAGCCAGACGTTGCCATCTTTGACGATGTTCTTAGCGGGGTTGATTCACGCACTGCGGAGAGTATTGCTTGTCAAGTATTTGGGCCAGAAGGAATTCTCAGGAACTCCAACACTACGGTCATCTTTTCTTCCCAGTCTACAGAGTTCGTTGATTACTTCAACAAATCTTTTGTTTTAACGGAGGGTATCGTGACATGGTCTGGCTCTCCCGCACAGCTGCCAGCTGAGGTGCGCAGCGAAGGATCACTTCCTGTGACGAAAAAATCCTCACAAGTTGAGACCTCAAAAGACAGGGCTGATATTGACGAGCCTCGGAAATCTGCAGGCAAGTCTGCATCAGGCACTCTGCCCATGGTTCCCCCTGGTCATGGCGACGACTATAGTTTCTACTTTGCTGCGGTCGGTCCATTCACTTTCCTCATCTTCTTTCTGCTTGCCGTTGTGTCGACGTTTCTGTTCACGTTCTCTACGCTCTGGCTAGAGATATGGGTGGCGGCAGAGGGAGACTCGGACCGAGAGAGGTTTTACTTCCGTACCTTCTGGGCTCTGCAAGTCACTTGCCTACTAGTTTTGCTGGTATATTTTACCTACACTAGCAACGTGATGGGACCCAAGGCAAGCTCAAAGCTGCACTTTGGAGCCCTGAAGACGATTATCCTGGCGCCTTTGGATTATTACACCACGGTTGACTCGTCGGTCCCGACGGGCTACATGTCGCAGGACATGAACATTATTGACAGCCAGTTTACGAACTCAGTCGGGAACACTGTCGCCTCCACTTTCATTACCTTGTTTCAATTTTTTCTGATTATTCTTGGATCGCCTGCTGTGCTCGTGGGCTATCCCTTCTTCTCCATTGTCCTCTTGCAGCTGCAAAGGGTTTTTGTGCGCGCAGCTGTGCAGCTTAGGGCCATGGCTTTGGAGGGACGTAACCCTCTCAAGTAAGTTCTCTTCCTCAACACAATATTTACGGCTATTAGATTATCTAACACTTGCTTAGCAAACACTTCAAAGAGACACTTGACGGCTTGGTCACGATTCGCGCCTTTGGATGGTCTGAGAGCAGCATTCGCTTGAACGACGAGCTTCTCGATAAATCGCAGCAATCGTCTTTTATTTCTGCCATGCTCCAAACGTGGCTCAAAACGATGCTCAACTTGTGCATTGGCGTAATTGCCTCAATCTTTGTCGGCATTGCAAGCCGGTTGCCCACCAGCACCGGACTAGTCGGTGTTGCCCTCGTGACGTTCATGTCCGCGGGGGAGATGCTCGGAAATGTGATCCAGTCTTACACAGCCCTTCAGACGTCAGCGGTGGCGCTGAACAGGCTCAAATTTCTGCAAGATGGAGTTCCCCGAGAGGATGAGCCAGAAAAGAATGTATCTGCTGAAAACTGGCCGTCGGAGGGAACCATCCAGCTGGATGCAGTGTCAGCTGCTTACAAGTAAGTTCCGCTTACTTTCTTTATCGAACCAGTACTGACATTCCAAAAGGACTAGCAAGAAATATCCCGGGAAAGAGCTCGCCCTCATAGAGGCACATGACCCGGATGATGCCTTGAAGGCTCTATCGCTTTCTATCAAAAAGGGCAAGACGACGCTAATTTGTGGCCGAACTGGAAGGTATGACGTCGGTAAAAGTGGTAGAAGTGAATCTTAACTAATGAATCCAAGTGGAAAATCGACATTGTTGCTCCTTTTACAGGGGTTCATCATTCCTCACTCTGGATCTATTACAATTGATGGGATTGCACCGGCTCGAGTTGACCGAAACAAGTTGCGCGACAGCATCATTGCACTGCCACAATTCCCATTTCTCTTGACGGATGACTACACGGTACGCGACAATCTCGAGCACCATTTCAACCCGGCGGAGCTGAGCCTTGCCGACATCCAACAAGCCAAGCCACTGCCGCCGCAAGACGAGGACTGCATCTATGCGCTGCAGACTGTCGGCTTGTGGGATACGATTTCCGCTCGCGGTGGGCTGGATGCGCCGCTCAAGGAGGGTTCGCTCAGTCGTGGTCAGAAGCAGCTCTTTAGCCTGGCGCGAGCCATTCTTCGTCAACGACGCAAGAGACGGGCCAGCCAGGGGACGGCGAGCGAAGGTGGAGGGCTGCTGCTACTGGACGAGTTCAACACGGGTCTGGACTCGTCGACGGAGTCACTGATGTGGGAAGTGATCAAGACGGAGTTTGCGTGCTGCACAATCATCTGCGTTGCGCATCGCCTCGGTGCTGCCTCGGATTTCGACCATGTTGTGGTGCTCAGCCACGGGCGCATCATTGAAGAAGGGGTTCCGTCCGCGTTGCTGGAGGATTCTGATAGCAAGTTCCGGGCTATCTGGAGCATGAAGGAAATTTAGAATCTTGTTCTCTTTTCTGCCCTTTTTCTTCCTCTTCGTAAGGCGCTGGCGTGGAGTCGAGGTCGTCTCTAACTAGTACATACATACGCAGTGGCATTTGCTGAAGCGCCTTTTCAAGCGCGGCGCCGTGGGCGATAAGCTTACTAAATTTGTTTTCAAATATGCAAATTTAAAAGCTGGATACATCATTTGATAATTTGTTTGCTTTGCCACCTGCACTCATATTGTGCGACTCAGGCATAATCACACACAGGTGGGGAGGGGCAGAGCGCTCAGCTTGGGCATCACTGTTGCCCCGCGTCTAGCATCGCCATCCTATCTCAACCTTCTTTCTTACTCAACTCCTCATCCCTCTCCCTCCTCTCCCCCATCTGCCTCCTCACCATGTCGCCGCTGCCGCCTCGGCCGACGGACGGCCTGCCGCGACTCATCACCTACTACCAGACGCTCCACGACGACCACGGCAAGCCCATCTCCATCCTGCCCCTCATCACGCAACCCGGCATCGCCGTCACCCACGTCATCCTCGCCGCGCTGCACGTCAACGAGGACCCGGACGCGCTGACCCTCAACGACCACAGCCCCGACGACCCGCGCCACCAGACCGCCTGGGCCGAGCTGCGCGTCCTGCAGGCCGCCGGCGTGCGCGTCCTGGCCCTCCTCGGCGGCGCCGCCAAGGGCACCTACGAGCGCCTCGACGTCGGCCCCGACGACTCTCAAGACCCGGCGGCGCTCGCCCGCTTCGAGCGGTACTACGCGCCCGTGCGGGACCTGGTCCGCGCGCGCGGCCTCGACGGCCTGGACCTCGACGTCGAGGAGGACATGAGCCTCGCGGGGATCGTGCGGCTGATTGACCGTCTGCGCGCCGACTTTGGCCCCGACTTTATCATCACGCTGGCGCCGGTGGCGGCGAGCCTGCTGGACCCGACGGCGAACCTGAGCGGGTTCGACTACGAGGCGCTCGAGGTGCTGCGCGGGCGGGAGATTGCGTGGTACAACGCGCAGTTCTACTGGGGCTGGGGCGACTTTTCGTCGCCGGCCATGTACGATGTGATGGTGCGGCGCGGGTGGCGGCCGGAGCGCCTGGTGGTCGGGCTGGTGACGAACCCGGCGAACGGGTCCGGGTTCGTCGCGTGGGAGAGCCTGGAGCAGACGCTGGCGATGGTGAAGAGGAGGCCGCACGGCTTTGGCGGCATCATGGGCTGGGAGTACTTCAATAGCTTGCCGGGGGATAGGGACCGGCCGTGGGAGTGGGCTCGCACCATGACGGCGCTGATCCGCGCGCACTGCCTGCCGCCGCCGGGGGCGGACGGGCCGAAGGGTGGCGGCGCTGGGGGGCCGGCTCCTGCTTCGGAGGCAGAGGGCAAGGAGGCTCCTGCGGTCGAGGCCGACCCGGATCCGCCTGGCGGTAAGGAGGCGGGGGTCCCTGGTGCATTTGAGTACTACACCGACGATGCGGAGGAGTAATCGGACTCAGACATGTAGGAGGATTGGAGATGAGAACACAGCAGCTGGTGCGAAATGGAGCTCATGAACTTAAGACGCAGATGTAAGAATTTGATAAATGTACAAATGATGGTCCAAAGGACATGCAATGAACAAAGAAAACAACAAGTACAAATAAGTCACCCGTATACCACCTTATACATAGGGAACATCGCGATGAGGCAGCTTCTCCTCAGCTTCGGCGGCATCGCTCTTGATGCAGCGACCAGGATGGAAGCAACCGAACAGCAAAACAGCCAAGGCAACCGGTGCAAACTCGAGGCAGGCAACGTAGATTTCATGCGTCTGCAAGTTTCCAAACAGACCCTCGGCCGTCTCGGCAAGACGAAAGGCTGTACGGAGATAGATGAGCGCCGTCGCCGCCGCGAACGCCCACGCGAAACCAACCAGCCCGTCGCGGCGCAGGTCGTCGCGAGCGCGCCACAGGAGCACCCCGGACACGACCACGTACACGCCCATTGAGAAGACCTGGTACGCCAGCCCTCCAAGCAGGACGTTGTTCGCCGTCGTCGGATCCCGCCTGTCCGCCTCGCGCTTCCCTATCATTGCCGCGCCCGCCACCTGCGCCGCCGTGGCCAGCACGTCCGACACTATAAAAAACAAATTCCACCATCTTTGGCGGAAGCACCGAGTGCCTGCGGCCCAGACGGGCTATCAGCACGGAAAGCACCGTGCAGATGCTGGCGGCGAGGAAGACGGGCGCGGTGACGACGAAGAAGTAGTTGAGGACAAAGTAGACGAGGTGGTAGGGGTCGTGGGCGGCGGAGAGGGCGCGGGCGGCGTAGTCGGCGACCTCGAAGGCGAGGCCGAGTGAGAAGGGCAGGAACCACCAGGTGCGGTAGCGCGCGGCCTGCAGGGTGTGCAGCAGCAGGAGCAGGGCGAAGAAGGCGGCGGCGAAGGCGGCGAGGACGAGGAAGGGCGTGAAGCCGTAGATGATGACAGGGTCGTGCGGGCCGTGGGGGCTGGTGAAGG
Source organism: Cordyceps fumosorosea ARSEF 2679 (assembly GCF_001636725.1). Lineage (NCBI taxonomy): Eukaryota > Fungi > Ascomycota > Sordariomycetes > Hypocreales > Cordycipitaceae > Cordyceps > Cordyceps fumosorosea. The sequence goes on along the minus strand of NW_017387303.1, from coordinate 1,119,011 downwards.
AGGGGTCGACGTAGCCGGAGGGACGGGAAGCTGGAGGGTGTTAGTGAGATGTAGTGGAAGGGTAGGAGGAGGAGGGGTGGTGGTTACTTGGGTGAGGAGTTTGGCTTATGGTTGAGAGTTGAAGAACGAGCGAGGTTGAGAGAAGGGAAAGGTAGGCGTGGCAGGACAAGTTAAGCTTGAGGAAATAAAACGTAAAGGAACGATTGGCGCAATAATATTACTGTTGTGAATTTGGAAAAGAGAAAGAAAGAAATATCCGAGTTGTCGTTGGTTATGATGAAGTTCTAGTGAGGCTAGTGAGGCTCCGGGTTACACTCGTCTTAATATAGCCGCGCTCTGGTCAATGATTTTTGATACATTTACCTACATTAGAGATTGGCCTTATAATTGTAAAATTTACTCTGATTTTGGCATCATGTATGTCGGCCAGGGCAGGACACGCTGCCGACCATGGGGTGGTGATGGTGATGCCGTCGTCAGCCCTACCAAGGTCGGAGCTTGGTAGCCGCCGACCTCCGTGGTTGACTTGTGAGCCAACAAGGGAAATGTAAGAGGCTAACCTAGGACCATACCTGAAAGTTGCGCGTCCTAGCTATCCGTATTTTTGTGGCTGTGAGCCCTACTGTATAACTAGTTAAGGGCCTTTTATTACTACGACGACGTGTAAATGCGAGTGATAGGCCCACGAGCGACGACAGCTCTTACGCGCCTTTCTGTCACGTGTGTCCTTCCAGGCCTTCCCTTCTACATGCGTTCCTACATACACTTTCTGGCCTCAGTGCTGAACTACCAAGTCAACCGCACTGTGCTCGTCAAGTAACAGGGGCCCCGCCGGACGCTCACACTGGTGGTGGTTTGGAGAGGCGTACCAAGGCAGAGAGCATGAGAGCCCACACACAATCTGAGGTTCCGATGAGCTTTCTTTTGCGATGTTGTTGAGGTGGTGGTGGCAGTGCATGCACATGTAGTAGGCCTTGGCCTGGTCGCGACACCATTCCTGGTTGCCTGGCTGCCTGGCTGCCTGGCTGCCTGATACGCCCTCGATCCTCTCTACCTTCTTCCTTCCATACCCAAAAATACGAAGCGGCTGAGAAAACAGTCAGTTGCGATAATCGCCCTTCATCAGACGCCCTTCATCAAGTCATTTCGCCTTATCTACCTCTACCCCTACCGACGGTTACACCCCGAGCAAAGTCCCGCCTGTGAATCACAGCCAGATCGACATCTCACCGAGATGGATGGGAGATGGCCTTGGCACGGAGACCATGCTGAGACAAGCTTCCCTCACCCTCCCAAGCGACAAAAGAATTTTCACGACGACCTGGGCAATGGGGTTCACGACTCGCAAAACGGGACGCTCACTTTACATGATCAGTACACTATCGCCTGGATCTGCGCGCTGCACATAGAGATGGCAGCAGCTCGCGCCATGCTGGACGAGGTTCCCCAAGACCTGCCAAGGCATAGGAACGACAGCAACGCCTACACGCTCGGCAGCATAGAGCACCACAACATCGTCATTGCGTGCTTGCCAACAGCCCAGTACGGAACGAACAACGCGGCGAATGTGTTGACCCACCTGGTCCGTACCTTCCCGTCGATTCGCCTGGGCTTGATGGTGGGAATTGGAGGTGGAGTGCCGAGCAAGGCCGATATACGTTTGGGCGACATCGTTGTCGGAACGAGGGTGATGCAGTATGATTTGGGCAAGATTCTTGGAGACAGACAGTTCCAGCCGACAGCGATCCCGAAGATCCCCCAACAGCTGCTCGGCACAGTTGTGTCTAGCTTACGAGCAAAACATGAGCTGGAGCCCAGTCGGGTCCCATCCATCCTGCGGGACAAGTTTGAGGGACACTCCGAGTACGGTCACCCGAACTCACCGGATTACCTCTTCTGCGCGACGTATGATCATGTATCTCCAACGCCTGGCTGTGACGGATGCGACCATTCAAAGCTGGTGCCACGAAGCAGGCGGATGACGAATGATCCGCTGATACATTATGGTGCAATCGCTTCAGGGAACCAAGTCCTGAGGAGCGGCACTGTCCGGGACAACATTGCTCGTCGACTAGACGTCATATGTTTCGAAATGGAGACCGCCGGCCTGGTGGATATTCTCCCTTGTCTTCCAATCCGTGGAGTCTGCGATTACTCAGACTCTCATAAGAACAAGCAATGGCAGAGATATGCTGCAGCTGCAGCAGCTGCATACGCAACGGAATTACTGGCGGTGCTACCTGTGACTGAATCGCGTACAAAACCTGTCAACGTGCCCAACCCTCGTAAGTTCAGTAGACTTGGGAGCAGGTCCTGGCCATCGTGGCTCACATCCGCTGTATAGATCGAGATTTATCCAACGACAACCGGCGGCGATTGCTAGACTCCCTCAGATTTGACCAGATGGATTCTCGTAAAGCCACCGTTCAAACCGCCCACACCAAAACATGTCGATGGTTTCTTAGCCACTCTGACTACAAAGTATGGCTTGATGCCGGAAAATGGACGCAACATCACGGCTTTTTGTGGATCAGTGGCAAGCCGGGTGCGGGCAAGTCGACCATCATGAAGTTTGCATGGTCGAGTATGAAGAGCAAAGCCCGCCGCGAGCAGTCTATTATTGCTTCGTTCTTCTTCAACGCTCGGGGAGAATACCTGGAAAGGTCGATCGTGGGGATGTACCGATCTTTGCTACTCCAGCTGCTCGAAGGCTATCCTGATCTCCAGACAGTCTTGGACGATCCCGACCTCGTTTCACCCAGTCAAAATGGCTGTCCTTGCTTGAATGTTCTGAAGGACCTTTTCTGCAACGCAGTTTCCGCCCTCGGTCAACGCTCGTTTACTTGCTTCATCGATGCTCTTGACGAGTGTGATGAACAACAAGTTATGGACATGGTCCAATACTTTGAAGATCTAGCAGAACAATCCACAGACAACCGCATTGCACTCCGAATCTGCTTCTCTAGTCGACATTATCCCTACATCATCATACGACGGGGGGTCCGACTCACGCTAGAGGACCAGCCAGGTCATGCCGAGGACTTGGCAAACTACGTTGCAAGCCGCCTCCGGATCAAAGAACCCGCGCTTTTCGAAGAGCTGCAACCTCAACTTCTCGAGAAAGCCGCTGGTGTTTTTCTGTGGATCGTCCTCGTTGTCGACAGTCTCAACAAAGACTATGGACGGGGTGGACTGGCTCTGAGAAAGAGACTCGCAGAAATACCGAGCGACTTGAGCAAACTGTTCAAGGACATCCTGAGGCGTGACAATGAGAATATGGAGGATCTTCTGCTTTGCATTCTCTGGCTTCTCTACGCAAAGCGGCCTTTGCGACCGACGGAATTCTACCATGCTCTCTGGTCTGGTTTATCACCGAAGGGCCTGGCCGATCCTGAAGTCCCAGATGTTACAGCCCCAGATGCTGGTGACAGGGTTAGCAGATGTGTTATCAGCTCTTCGAAGGGACTTGCTGAGATCACGAAATCCAAGCAACCAAGAGTGCAATTCATACACGAATCCGTTCGAGATTTTCTCGTCAAAGACAAAGGTCTGCATGAATTGTGGCCTGATCTTGGATTTGATTGGGAGAGCCCGGCCCCAAGCCATGAGAGACTCAAACAATGTTGCAACTCATACATGAATCATAGCTTGGTGGGTTCGTCTGTTAACAAGCTGCTGTCAGGGACCAAATCCAACTTGCAGACGGAAATCTCAAAGGAGTACCCGTTTTTGGAGTATGCCAGCCAGCATGTTCTTCACCATGCCAACGCCGCGGCGAATGCGGTCCATCAAGATGAATTTCTATCTCGTTTTCCCGTTCGAAACTGGATCAGTATCATCAATCTTTTCGAAAAGTTCAAGGTTCGTGAGTACAGCCCAGATGCAAGCCTCTTCTATCTTCTCGCAGAAAAGGGATTCTCTGAGCTCATCCGCACGAGGCTCAAAGAGGATCCGCACGTTCATCGTTTTGGAGAGAGATACGGGTACCCGCTGTTTGCCGCTTTGGCCAACGGCAACAAAGATGCTGTTGCTGCTCTTCTGAACTCGCCCTCGAGCATCTGTAGCGGAGTCGATATTACAGAGGGCCTGAACTGCAGGAAAGACTTCAAAGACTACAAACATCGAACCCCACTATCTTGGGCTGCCCAGGATGGCCGGGCAGGCATTGTAAAGCTGCTTCTCCAGACAGTGACGAGTATTAATGACCTGGATGGTGGGGGTCGAACGGCATTTTCACGGGCCTCAGAGAATGGCCACGAGGCGGTGGCGAGGCTTCTTATCGACAAGGCAGCCGATACTAACGCCATCGACAAAATTGGGTGGACGCCACTCGTATGGGCTTTAGTAAAGGGCCACGAGGCGGTGGCGAGGCTTCTTATCAACGGGGGAGCGAACGTCGAGGTTACCGACGGGCGCGGATCCACAGCACTCTTCTTGGCCTCAGAGAAGGGTTACAAGGCAGTAATGGAGCTTCTTATCGACAAGGGAGCAGATATTAACGCCAGCGACGGGACCGGATGGACGCCGCTCTTGTGGGCCTCGAAAATCGGCCGCGAGGCGGTAGCGAGGCTTCTTATTAACAAGGGAGCAGACGTCGAGGCTAGCGATAAGCGCGGACGGACACCACTCTTATGGGCCGCTGTAAATGGACACGACGCCGTTGTTAAGTGCCTTATTGCGGCCGAGAAACTAGACCTTGCCTCAGAGGATGATACTGGCCAGACAGCTCTATCATTGGCTGCCGCAAATAGTCACGAGGACGTTGTCAAACTACTTCTCGCAACTGAAAGAGTCAATCCAGATTCCCAGGACAACCACAGCAGAACTCCATTGTTATGGGTGGCTAAATCCGCCGAGGCAATACACCCCTTTGGAATGACCGCTCAGGGCAACAGCAACCATGCTTTGCTAGATCCCCAGATGCAACTTATGCTTCTGGAGCAACAGAACAAGAAGAGGTTGATGATGGCACGTGCAACCGAAGGAGCCAATCCAGATTCCCAGGACAACCACAGCAGAAGCCCATTGTTATGGGTGGCTAAATATGCCGAGGCAATACACCCTTTTGGAATGACCGCTCAGAACAGCAGCAGCCATGCTTTGCTAGATCCCCAGATGCAACTTATGCTTCTGGAGCAACAGAACAAGAAGAGGTTGATGATGGCACGTCAAGAAAATTATGGCCTAAGACCACAGCAGCGTATCGTCAAGCTGCTGCTAGAAAAGGGCGCCAACGTCAACGCGAAGGACAATGAGGGTCGGACGCCGCTGTCGTATGTCGCCGAGAAGGGGCACGAGGCTATTACCAAGCTACTGCTGGATAAGGGTGCCGACGCCGAGGCGAAGGACAATGATAGTCGGACGCCGCTGTCGTATGTCGCCGAGAAGGGGCATGAGGCTATCGCCAAGCTACTGCTGGATAAGGGTGCCGACGTCGAGACGAACGACAATAATAGTCGGACGCCGCTGTCGTATGTCGCCGAGAAGGGTTATGAGGCTTTCGCTAAGCTACTGCTGGATAAGGGTGCCGACGCCGAGGCGAAGGATAAAGATGGTCAGACGCCGCTATCGCGGGCCACCGAGAAGGGGCACGAGGCCATCGTCAAGCTGCTCCAACGATAATCTCGATAATTACGAGACAAATACTTTTACACCCTTTCGGAAAACGGTACTTGCATAGCCCGTCACAAGCAATAAGACCTTTGACCGCGCCTTCCTTTGGGTGCCGCGCTGTGATTGGCTGGGTCGTATTTTCCCTTCCCGCCGGGCCGGGGCTGTGAGATCTGAGCCGCCGTGGAAAAGCGGGGAGTCGTAGGAGTCTGGCCGAGGGTACTACTGTCAGAAGATAATCTGGGTTGACCGGTTTCGGGTGGGAGACTTTGGTTTTGTGTTGTTTATTTTGCGGTATGCTGTTGGCTGTAGATGTTGGTCAGTAATGGGAAGCCACTGAGAAGACTTGTTGGTTGTAGGTTAGGTCTCTAGCCCTGAGGGCCTGATCATGAGTTTCTAAAGTATCTAAATTTTTAGGGATTAAATACGTAACTAGGTTATTTATATAGCGCTTACTTATAAAGAGGTAAGGTTTTAATTTTTTTAAATAAATTAATAATCCCTATTTAAATTATATAAATTTTAAATATACTAACTTTAAAGCTTTCCTAAAAGTAGAAGGTAATCTATACACTTTAGTATTTAAGTGTAAAAACACTATTTTTTAATGATTTTTAGATAGTCTTTAACTAAATAAATAGGTTATTTAGTCCTTTAAAAAAAAAGATAGTTCCTAACACTAGTAATAAAGTGATTAAAGTAGTAATTAGTGTTTTAGAAAGCACTACTAATAGTAATTATAATAATATAATTAGTAATATAATTTATATATTATTTATATACGAATTCTATCTTATAAATTATAGGGTTATTATAGTGTTACGAATGCTGCAGGACGTGCAGGCGGGGCTGAGAGAGGCAAGGCGAAGGCTTGTCACACTAGCCACCAAAAAGACAGGAGATCACGTGATCTCCCCGGGATCGAGGACTCGAGCCATCGAGCCATCGATCCAGGAATAGGATCTAGGGGATCGAAGGTCGAGCCTTCCGATCCAGAGTTACAGTAGAGGGATAGACAAGTACTTAAGGAGGAGGTATTCCCATAGCTAGGTAGTCTAGATCTCTACTGATCAATCTAAGCAATAGTTCTACTATTGGGAGTAATCTCCTAAACGTGACTCAAGCTACGATACTGCTCATCTGCACCTGTGGTGCATTCAACCTGACTCACTTCCTAAGAAACAGATTTACTGTGGATTAGAGAAGAGCCACCGTTACATATAGTAGATACTCTACTTATAGAAGTTCGGATATAAGAGCTATTATATATTAGTAAGAAGGCCTTCTTTAAGCTCTTCTAAATACTTTAAAAATAATTCTATTAGTTTATTAATTAATTATAAGATAATTTAAAAGTAAAGGGCTTATAAAGGCTCTCTTTAGAGGTGAAAGTACTAATTTTTTTATATATTATTAACTAAAGAATAATATAGTAAATAGTAGTATACTTCTTCTAGTTAGTTTAAAGCACTATATTAAGTATTATTAGTAAAGTGTTAGAGGCGTTTAGTTATCTATTTAATACCTTTATTACTCTTCTTAAGCTAGAATTTATATACCCTAAGATATTAAAATTAGTATTAATAAAGCCCTATTATAGTTATATAAGGGCTATTAATAATATATATATTAAAGTCTTTATACCTCTTAAGGACTAATAATAGTACTATAATTAGAAAGAGAATATCTTATAGAATATACTTTATACTATAAAGCTTAATAGTACCTTCTTATATATTCTAACTAGTACTAAAGGGTCCTATAATAACACTATATTACTATAGGTTACTTTATAAAAGAGCTTTAAAATACTACTAAAAAGGTTCTATATAGTTAATACTAACTTTAGTACTAAACTAGGCTTTCTTATACTATTTATTAGTGTTTAATATTATCTTTAAGAGTAAAAAAGAGGTTAAATAGTGCCTTAGAATATATAGGAATTATATAACCTTTAGTACTTAAGCCTTTAAATAATAGTTAAATAAGTATTTAGATTTATTAAATAGAAGTTTAGAATTCTTCACTTAGCTATTCTAGAATATAGTGAGGAGGCTTAGAGAGGCTTTATTTATACCTATATAGGATTATAGAACTTCTTAAAGGCGATAGAACGCCTAGATAATAAGGTGGATAAAGATAATAAGGCTTAAAGAGAAAAATCTAACCTAATAGAGATAATTAAGAACTATACTAATAAATATATTAATATTAATAATAACTATTAATATAGGTAGTAATTAGTTAATAAATAGTAGGAGGAATACTTAGTATTATAGGTGGCTTATAAGGCTATTAGGCTTCTTAAGCCTAATTCTAATAAGGATAATACCTTTAGTAAGGCTAATAATAATAAAGATAATAAATTAGAAGGCACTAAAGAAGTTAATAATAATAATAATAATAAAAAGATAGAAATAGATAAGGAAGAATAGTTAGAAGAGGGTAATTATAGATAAAGATATAAAGAAGTGTGTGTTTATTAATATAAAGTGAATTTTTTATCTACCTACTAAAAAATATAAAAAATAGGCCCTTTTAGTGAATTTAATTAAATTCACCCTTAATACCTCTACTTTAATTAACCTCCTCTTTTTATTACCTCTATAAGTATTAAATTAAGCTATTAAAAGCCTAAGAATAGCCTTAAAATAATATTAATTATTATATTATCTTCCTATTAATATACTATTATTTTTTTTATTCATTTTCCTTAGTAATAACCCTCTAAAAAAGTTACTTCTTTTATTTATCTATAGAGTTATTATAATACTTAAAATAGTGTGTTTTAACTACTATAGTATCTAAAAAAGCGTTAATTTAATTATTATTAGCTTTATTCTTTATCCTTTCTTATATATTAATATTAACCTTCTTAAATAGGTTATTATTATACTATTAAGGCACTAATTTTCTACCTTCTATAAAGCCACTAATTAGCTAATCTAATAGCTAGAATCTAGTAGGTGTACTACTATTTTTTACTATTCGTTTTTAGCTTAGTAAAAGTAAGTCTAACCCTATTAATTATATAGCTACTAATACTTTAATAGGTACTTCTTTAAGTATTAAATTATTACTAATATCCTACCTTCTTTAGCTTAACTTCTTACTTAATTCTCTTATTAATACAGCCCTCACCTAGGTCTCTAGAAATATAATATTATAGAGGTCTAGCTAGTGAATTCCCTCCCTTTAAAGCTAGTGGCTATATTCCTTTTTAATATAAATAATAGTCTACTAATTCTTATTTAAAGTCTTAATAAAACTAGTAATAGGATTATATAATATTCTAGACCTTAATTTAGTGTTTAAATAGGCTTAGAATATCCCTTTAATTTTATTTAGCTTTTATTAAAGCTTTTAAATCTTAATATAATTATTAAAGAATTAGATATTAAATTTAAGTATAATCTACCTAAAGATTATAGCCTAGGATAATAGCTTATTAATAATAACTTATTAGTTAAGCTAGACTTTAGCTATATATTATAATAAGTATATAGTATAATTATTAGTCTAAAATATTTATTATATACTAGTTAAAGAGGCCGCTTCTTCACTATTAAAAGCACTATATTCATAGGCCTAGAGACTTAATTCTAACTATTAAGAAGCCTCTTTAATCGCCGCCGCCGCCACCGCCGCTAAAGCCTCTGCCGCCGCCGCCGCCACTAAAGCCTCTATAGGCTCTAAAGCCTCTACCGCCGCTGAAGCCTGGCTTAAAGCTGACTAGTCTATACCCTAAGAGGCCATTTTAACGCCATGAGACCTACTAAAGATGATAAAGTTAAACCTAACGAGCCGAACGATATACAATACAATACTAATAAAGAGGGTCTACTAGCTACCTTATAATTTAGGCGTTAAAATATAGTGGACTACTTATATAATTAGGAATAGGGGGTAAAAAAAGGTACTTCTACTATATAATTCGCTAGTAGAGGTACCTGCCCTAGCCCACTTACGTTAAAAATCCCTGTATTTAGATAGTTTAGAAACTCATGATCAGGCCCTGAGGCTGGCACTAGGAGGCGCGTGTGTACACGTGTGCTAGAGAGCGCTGTTACCAAGGAAAAAAAGAGGAAGAAAGAGGAAAGTAAAAGGGCAAGGAAAAGGTCAAGGAAAAGGGCAAGAAAAGGGGCAAGAAAAAAAAAAAGCTCTCCAAGACTTGGCCAAAGAGCGTGCATAGTAATGAATATGAACAGTATGGAAGTGTGCCTTCTGCAGGGCTATGCTGTAAAGTCTCCAGTATTGATGAAGCCTGTAGTTGGGTAGCCTCGTCTGATCTCTATCTGTAGTTGCTGCAACCTGCGGAATGCACTGACGGGGATCCGAACTATGGTTCATCTTAAAAAAATGACCGGCTGAAAACTGCGACGGTAGATGCCGATCACTTACTTCAACGCTCAAATGGTCAAAGATCCCTGTCGTGATCTTGTGATGCTTGCATAGCCAAGGAACGGCAAGTGTCTGAGTTGTTTCGATATTAATAATTGTTGTGATAATGTAACCAGAAATAATAATGAGAGCACCGAGTTTCCGTTGCGCCAACCGTTTCTAAGCGAATAATTAGCAACGGCGAAAAGAGGACGACATGTGAAGGCCGTTTGTTTGTATGTACCTCGCAAGCAAGGCTCTGGGACTTGTGTCAGGGTGAGATGAGAGAGACCCAGGAAATAAAGTACCATTATCTATTATTTCCTGACAGGCTGCATGGTTGAGCTTATTATTTGATTATAAGCCCGTGTTTATGGTATCAGAACTGTACTCAGTGTATACACCATACCACTAACTACTCCGTAGTCCATCGTGGTCTCGGTCGCTCCTGCCGTGCGTGAGGTTGCATTGCAGCTGCACAACCCCCTCCCCTTCAACAAGGCCTCAACACCTGTCAGCATGTATTTCAGCAGAATCTCTCGCTGGATAAAATCTATTTTCTTTCCAGTCTTGTCCATCCACAGAAGAGACACGCATCGCATCGCATCTCATCGCGCATCAAGCCGACGCTGTTCCATCTCGAAATAGATAAAATGGCCGCTCCGACTGCAGCCGCCAACACCACCACCACGATCCAACTGGCCTCGCCCGACGGTCCCGTCACCAGGACGGTGCTGCAAACCCCGCTGCGAGACGCTCTCTCCTCCGAGGTCCCCCTCATTGATGTTACCGATCTCGTCAACGCCTCCACCTCGACTCTCGACGCCCGCAAGACCGTCGCCGCCCGCATCCGAGACGCCGCCACCAAGACAGGCTTCTTCTACATCGTCAACCATGGCGTACCCCTCGACGTCACCGACGCCTCATGCGCGGCCTCGCTTGACTTCTTCCGGCAGGACGTACCCGTCAAGTCGCTCGCCACACCAGCCCCGGCCAAGGGCTTCAGCAACAACGGCTACAGACCTCCCAGCTCGCTCTCCATCAACGCGACCGAGGGCGTCGACACCAAGGAGACGTTTACCCTCCGCTACGACCCCCGCTGGGACCCCGAGATTTCGGACCAAGACGCCATCCCAGAAGGGATCCATCTCGGCTTCGGTCACGAGGAAGACGCCTTTACCGGCACCACGAACAAGCCCGCTTTTGGACCGGCCATCAAGGCGCACTTCCAGGCCTGTCTGCACCTCGCGCGGACTTTGATGCGCGCATTCGCCCTCTCTCTAGACCTGCCCGAGAACGCCTGGGACGTCAAGGCTCAGTATCCAGGATGCGCCATGGGCGTCAACTACTACCCTCCTCTGCAGCCAACGGACCAGGGGGGCTCACCTACGGCCGTCTCCATTGGCGCCCACACCGACTTTCAACTCTTCACCATCCTCTGGCAGGACGATGCAGGCGGCTTGCAGCTTCTCAACCGAGACGGCCAGTGGATCCGCGCTGCGCCGATCCGCGGCACACTCGTCGTCAACATCGGCGACTTCATGCAGCGCATCACCAACGACCGCTACGTGAGCACCGTCCACCGCGCCCAGAACTGGAGCGGCCGCGAGCGCGTCAGTATTGCCTTTTTCTGGGGCTTTTCATTCCACGAGAGCTGCGGCGTCTTGGAAACCTGCCTCGCCGAGGGAGAAAAACCAAAGTACGAGGAAATCAACTGCAGGGACTGGGTCAGAAAGCGGCTGGGGGCCATGCAGACACTGAACAAACAAAGGGAGGTGGCCAACCAATAAACTCGCATGCCGTTCCAGCCCAACAAGGTAGGGCACTTACCTATTATTACCAGTAGTTGCCCGAAAATAGCCATGACAAATAAGATCAGCGCTTGCTTTGGCCTCGGCCTCGGCCCTCCTTCGGCGTACAAGGTACCAACCGCTATACTTTAACATCTTTTCTCTACCCGACTAACTCACCTTGGCACGACGCCGCAGGAGCATCTTGTTCCGATAATGGTGACGATATTAGGCCGACAGTTTGTTAATATCTGCCACGGCTTATTTTTCTCTTTTGTTCTTGTTACCTGCCGTTTTCAGAAGCCACAGCATCAAATTGTTGCCCGCAACCCTGCATTGTATTGTTGGCTCGCAAAGAGAGTTTGCCAGAAACTAATGATTCATTCATTGCATCTGTGAGACGGTATACTTTAAATTGCCCGCCCGTCTTTATCGTAGGCTCAATCTCATTTCTCAACTTATGCTCTCCCCATTCTTAGAGCGGGTTCTTCATTACGCTGTCTTTGTTCATTTTAGCACAACCAACAGGTAGGTACTTACTTGGCTTCTTCGCCTTGCTGTCTCGAACACTACCGACACACCGCTGCAGAGACAAACTATACGGCCGTATATACGTAGTCTTCAGCATGGTCGCCTTGCATCTACTACCGGGCTTGCTCCTTGGCCTTGGCCTTGGCCTTGGCAGCCACGCAGCTGCCCAGTTTGTCACTCCGCCGACCGGTTTCACTAAGGTCACCGGGTATGCTGGCGTCCCCGTCCGCTACAAGCAGGTGCCTCCGGGCATCTGCGAGCTGGACCCCAAGGTCCGGAGCTTCTCCGGGTACGCCGACGTCGCGCCGGACCAGCACATGTTCTTCTGGTTCTTCGAGGCGCGAGACGTGAACCCGGCCGAGGCGCCCCTAACCGTCTGGGTCAGTGGCGGACCCGGATCCTCGTCCATGAACGGCCTATGGAAGGAGCTCGGTCCCTGTCGCGTCGACTATCACGGCGACGTCTTCAACAACCCGCACTCGTGGTCGCGGTCCAGCAACTTGCTCTTCGTTGACCAGCCCACCCACGTCGGCTTCTCCTACGCCGTGCCCGTGCCCGGCATGGTCGACTCGGCGACCAACGCCATCATCCCGCTGCCCGACAACACCTGCCCGGACATCGCCAACGGGACCTGCGGCACCTACTCACTGCCCCATGCCAACCTTACGGCCAACTCGACCGTCAACGCCGCGCCCAACATGTGGCGCACGCTGCAGGGCTTCATGGGCGCCTTCCCGCAGTACTCGCGTCGCGGCCTCAACTTTGTCAGCCAGTCCTACGGCGGCCACTACGCGCCCGTCTTCGCCGAGTACTTTTTGCAGCAAAACGCCCAGAACATCCCCGGCACCCAAATGATGGACCTCCGCAGCGTCCTCGTCGGCAACGGCTGGTACGACCCCCTCGTCCAGTTCCAAGCCCACTACAACATTTCCGTCTCCCCCGGCAACACCTACGACTTTTCCCCTTTTAACGCCTCCACCGAGCAGAAGCTCTACAACAACCTGTACGGGCCCGGCAACTGCGTCGACGGCATCAAGGACTGCTACAAGACCGGCGACGACAAGGTGTGCCACGAGGCGGAAAAGTTTTGCGTCGCGAACAGCGAAAACTTTCTCGAGGACGAGGTCGGCCGCGACGGCTACGACATCCGCCAGATGCAGCCGAACCCGTTCCCCTACCACTTCTACCACGCGTACCTCAACCGCGCGGACGTGCAGGCCGCCATCGGCGCGCACACCAACTTCACGCCCAGCAGCGCCGCCGTGCTCGCCGCCTTCCAGGCCACCGGCGACGGCGCCCGCACCGCCGGGTCAGTCGAGGCGATGCGGCGGCTCGTCGCTGCCGGCGTCGACCTCGCGCTGTGGGCCGGCGACGCCGACTACATCTGCAACTGGCTCGGCAGCGTCGTCGTCGCCGACATGGTCGCCGCCCCCGGCTGGGCGTCCGCGGGCTACGCGGACTTGAAGACGAGCGACGGGCGGGTCAACGCGCAGGTGCGGCAGAGCGGCGGGTTCAGCTTTGCGCGCTTCTTCGAGGCCGGGCATGAGATGCCGTTTTTTCAGCCGCTCGCGGCGCTCGAGTACTTTGAGCGGGTCATTGGCGGCCGCGACATCGCCACGGGCGAGACGACGGTCCGTAAGGCGGCGGAAGCGGCGGCGGTGGCGGCGGCGGCGGCGGCGAAGGGGGGGAAGCAGTGCGCGTATAGCAGCATGGGCTCGTCGGCGAGCACGTACCATCAGGGAAACGGGACGGTGCAGTTTGCGGTGACGCCGAAGAATATCATGTATGATACCGGCACGCACAAGGCGGGTGCTCCGTGGCCCGACAAGGCGTGCAGCAAGAAGCAAGGCCGGATGTTGAATCTTTCTCGTCCGTGATGAAGATGTCGGTTCGAGGCGACTGTCTTCCCTGCCCATTATTGCGAGTATTCGCAGCTGGACTGGTTTGGTTGGCTCTACCTCGACACAAGGAAGAGTAAACATGAAGTATGAGTTGCTACACACAAGTGAAGGTAAATAGGATTAGAAACTTTTCTTGCAGAGCGATAAAAATGGAGTGAAGAATAGTTCAAGAACAGCCAAACACGGCTTCCGCGACGATCCCCTCACCCCCAGTCATCACAATCACAGAGCATCATAATAGTGGTAGAATATTCTTAGCATTCAGCTAAATATTTACTTGACTCATTAATTCATGTACAAGACATGCCCGCCTCGCCCGTAGGCAAAGGCCATCTCAGTCATCCACTGTTTCTTCTTCTTCTTTCTAAAGAACAAGAAAAGGCTTCATTATCCTTCGCAGTCGTCAAAAAACAAACTCGGTGCCGGGGGGAGGGGGGGTCCCGCCCGTACGCTTCATGTAAAAATCATCTAGAAGCCAAAAAATATAAAACATAAATACTTCAAAATCATATATGCAATTGCACCTTCATGCAAGATCCCCGGATCTTCACTCAACTCACGACGAGCCGCCACTGCTTGGCGTGCCCGAGAGCGCTGAGAAGATGGCTGACAAGAGGTCGGATATCGTGGCAACCAGCGGCGTGGCATCGCCAATCAGCTCCTGCGTGTTGCTGACAAAGTCAGACGTCAGGAGGTTCTCGGCGTTGAGCAGCAGCGTGGCAATGCCAGCAACGGTCTGCTTCGTAAGCAGAGGAGCGACGGCCTCGATCAGACCCTCGAGGTCGATCTTGCCAAGAGCACCAAGCAGAGGCTTGACCATGTCGAGCAGCGGCTTCAGGTTGTTGAGGAGCTCAGGAATGTCAACGTTGTCGAGAGCCTCGACCAGTGGCAGGGCACCGCTGATCAAAGCAGACGTCTCATTGACGAACTTGGGTGTGAGGAGGTCCTCGGCGTTACCAACCAGACCCAGGACCTTCTTGATCGAATCAGGCGTGAGGAAAGGCTTGAGAACGTCGAGGAGACCCTTGAGGTCAATCTCACCCAGAGCATCCAGCAGAGGGCTGAGCTGCTTAAGGAGAGGACCAAGAGACTTGAGCAGACTAGGTAGGTCAATCTCAGACAGAGCAGCAAGCAGAGGCTTGACGGCCTGCAGAAGAGGACCAGCATCGCCGATGAGGGCCTTGGTCTGCTGGACAAAGTCGGGAGACAGCAGATCTTCAGCGTTGGTGAGGAGACCAACAATCTTCTGGATGCTCTCCTTGGACAGGATGGGAGCGAGCGAGTCAATAATGCCTGCGAGATCCAGTTTGCTGATGCTAGCAAGAAGTGGTCCGAGCTGCTTGAAGAGACCCTGGAGGTCAACACCACCAAGAGCAGCCAACAGAGGACCCGCGCCAGCAATGAGGCTCCTGGTGTCCTTGACAAAGTCGCCGGTGAGCAGGTCCTCGGCGTTACCGAGAAGGCCGAGAAGACCACGGATGGCTTCGGGGGTAAGAAGAGGACTGACGGCATCAAGAAGTCCCTTGAGATCGATCTTACCCAGGGCGTTGAGAAGAGGCGAAAGCTGCGCGAGCAGGCTCTTGAGGTCAACATCCTTGAGAGCATCGATAAGGGGGAGGGCACCAGCGATGAGCGTCTTGGTCTGGTTGACGAAGTCGGCGGTGAGTAGCGACTCGGCGTTGGCGAGGAGCTGTACAAGACCGGAGATGGTCTGGGGAGTGAGGAGCGGAGCAAGGGCATCAAAGAGACCCTTGAGGTCGAGCTTGCTGACTTCGTCCAGGATCGGACCAAGCTGCGTGATGAGTTTGTCAAGGTCAAGTTTGCTGAGGCTCGCGATGAGCGGGCTGGCACCCTTGATAAGGGCACGAGTGTCGACAACAAAGTCCTTCGTGAGCAGGTCCTCGGCGTTCTGCAGCAGCTCAATGATTCCAAGAATGGTGTTTCTGGTGAGCAGGGGTTGCAGGGCATCCAAGAGACCCTTGAGGTCGATCTGTCCAAGCTCTTCCAGAAGAGGGCCGACTTGGTCAAGCAGCTTCTTAAGGTCAAGCTGGCCAAGACTGGCGATGAGGGGCTCGGCGCCATTAACGATGTTGACCAGCTTCTTAATGGTGTCGGGGCTGAGCAATGGCTTAAGAGAGTTCAAGAGACCCACCAGGTCGATCTGTCCGAGCTCGTCTAGAAGAGGGCCGACTTGGTCAAGCAGCTTCTTAAGGTCAAGCTGGCCGAGACTGGCGATAAGGGGCTCGGCGCCATTAACAATGTTGACGAGCTTCTGAATAGTTTCGGGGGTAAGGAGTGGCTTGAGAGCGGCCAACAAGCCTGCCAGGTCAATCTGTCCAAGCTCTTCCAGAAGAGGGCCGAGTTGATCAAGCAACTTCTTAAGGTCGAGCTGGCCAAGACTGGCGATGAGGGGCTCGGCACCGTTGACGATGTTAACAAGCTTCTTAATGGTGTCAGGGCTCAGGAGTGGCTTCAGAGCCTCGAAGAGACCTGCCAGATCCAATTGGCCGAGTTCCTTCAGGATTGGCTGAAGCTGGTTGAGGATGTCCTGGAGATCAAGCTTGCCGAGGCTGTCGATCAAAGGAGCAGCGCCGTTGACGATATCAACAAGCTTGCCAATAGTCTCTGCGCTGAGCAGGGGCTTCAGAGCCTCGAAGAGGCCTGCCAGATCCAATTGACCAACCTGCTTCAGGATCGGCTCAAGCTGGTTGATGATATCCTGAAGATCAAGCTTGCCCAGGCTGGCGATGAGTGGCGCGGCACCATTGACGATGTCAACAAGCTTGCCAATAGTCTCAGCACTAAGCAGGGGCTTCAGAGCCTCGAAGAGGCCTGCCAGATCCAATTGACCAACCTGCTTCAGGATCGGCTCAAGCTGGTTGATGATATCTTGAAGATCAAGCTTGCCCAGGCTGGCGATGAGTGGCGCAGCACCGTTGACGATGTCAACAAGCTTGCCAATAGTCTCAGCACTAAGCAGGGGCTTCAGGGCATCAAACAGGCTCTTCAGGTCAAGCTGGCCAAGTTCCTGAATAATAGGTCCCAACTGGTCAAGAAGCTTCTGCAGGTCAAGCTTACCAAGCGAGGCGACAAGCGGGCCTGCGTTGGAGATAAGAGACGTAGTTTGCTCAACGAAATCAGAAGTAATGAGCTGCTCAACGTTGAAAAGCAGAAGGACGACGCCCTGAATAGTCTCAGGCGTAAGCAGGGGAGCGATCGTGTCAATAAGGCTCTTGAGATCAATTTGGCCAATAGCCTCGAGGACGGGGCCTAGTTGGTCAAACAACTTAGACAGGTCAACCTTGGCAAGGCCAGCCACGAGGGGCGCGGCACCAGCAATAAGGGACTGGGTTTGCTCCACGAAATCAGAAGTAATGAGCTGCTCAACGTTGAAAAGCAGAAGGACGACGCCCTGAATAGTCTCAGGCGTAAGAAGGGGAGCGATCGTGTCAATGAGACCCTTAAGATCAATTTGGCCAATAGCCTCGAGGACGGGGCCTAGTTGGTCAAACAACTTAGACAGGTCGACCTTGCCAAGGCTTGCGAGAAGGGGCTCAGCACCATCGATGATAGAAATGATCTTCTTGATCTCATCGGGTGCAAGCAGAGGCTTGACGGCGTCGAGGATGCTGGCCAAATCGAGCTGGCCGAGCTGCTTGATGATAGGCTCGAGCTGCTTGATGAGATCCTGAAGGTCGAGCTGGCCCAGGGAGGCAATGAGAGGCTCAGCACCATCAACGATGGAAATGATCTTCTTGATCTCCTCAGGCGCGAGCAGAGGCTTGAGGGCGTCGAGGATACCACTCAAGTCAAGCTGGCCAAGTTGCTTGATGATAGGCTCGAGCTGCTTGATGAGATCCTGAAGGTCGAGCTGGCCAAGGGAGGCGATGAGGGGCTCAGCACCATCAACGATGGAAATGATCTTCTTGATCTCGTCGGGCTGCAACAGAGGCTTGACGGCTTCCAGGATGCTGCCAAGATCGAGACCACCAAGCTGCTTGAGAATGGGCTCGAGCTGCTTGATGAGATCTTGCAAGTCGAGTTGACCAAGGGAAGCGATGAGGGGCTCAGCGCCGTCAACAATGGAAATGATCTTCTTGATCTCATCAGGCTGCAGAAGAGGCTGGAGGGCTTGGAAGAGCCCGGCGAGGTCGAGTTGACCGAGCTGCTTAAGAATAGGCTCGAGCTGCTTGATGAGATCCTGCAAATCGAGTTGGCCCAGGCTGGCGATGAGGGGCTCAGCGCCATCAATGATGGATTGGATCTTCTTGATCTCATCGGCAGTGAGAAGGGGCTTGACGGCTTCAAGAAGGCCAGCGAGATCAATGGTGCTAAGTTGCTTGAGAAGGGGCTCAAGCTGATCAACAAGCGAGGCCAAATCGATCTTGCCGAGGCTGGCAATGAGGGGCTCAGCTCCGTCGATGATGCTGATGATCTTCTTGATTTCGTCAGCAGAAAGCAGAGGCTGAAGAGCTTGGAAGAGACCAGCAAGGTCAATGCCACCCAGCTCCTTGAGAAGTGGCTCGAGCTGCTGAAGTAAGCTTGGCAAGTCAAGCTTGCCGAGCGAATCGATGATGGGCTGGCCGGTGGCGACGATGTCGCGTAGCTGGTCGGGAAGGGGATCCCTGAAAGTCTTCGCGAGACCAATAATGGCGTCGTGCAGAGCCTGGAGGAATTCGGGAGTGAGAAGCGAGGCGACTGCTTTTAGAGAGTCCACAAGGTCCGTGATGGGCTTCACGATGGGGTCGAGGATGCCCTGGACACCTTGCGTGAGAGGGTCCAGGAGACCGTCGAGAATTCCATTTTGGTTGCCCAGAGGCGTGCTGGAGCTTTGAGACGTTGTCGTGCCCGAATTGGCATTGGTTGCGTTTTGTCGACGGAACAAGGTGGAAACTCTGGGGTCGACGCGGTCGTAGTGTTCCTGTCTCCTGAGCAGCGCGGTCAACTCGGTCAGGGTATCCGTGAGTTGACTACGGGGAACGAGAGCCAGATTGTGCTTGGCGAGAATCTCATCGAGGTTGTTGCTCTGGAGGATATCCTCAATTGTAGTCTCCGGGGGGGACTGGGTTCGAGGGCCAGCAGCGACAATGGCTACAGGGGCCACGGCTCCCACCAGGAAGGTAGTCCACCTCATGGTTGCTGTTGTGTGGTGTTTGCCTCACCAGAAAGGAAGCTGTCTTGCTGGACTGGTATGTTGGCTTCCCACCTGGACAAGTCAATTGGCGAGGATGCAGAGGTGTAAGAGAAGAGGAAAGGAACCAGCAAGAGACAGAAAAAGAGACTAGGGCGAAGGAGGAGTAGATATGTAATGAGGACTGGAGCGACGGGTGGATATCCGAGAATAGCAAAAAGAGACATAACCAGGTCGAATCCGCACAGAGCGCGCCAGAGGGAACGGTGGAGGACGATGGCTTGCAAGGCAAGGCAAGGTAGCCAGGCGTGCGTCTGTGTGTTGACCGGGAGGGGGGTGCGCCATGTCGAGATGTGGTGTGGGACAGCCGGAGAGGCGTGGTCGTCGAAGGAAGCGGAGAAGACCTGCAGAGCCTCGGGACTAATAAACAAGGCGACATGGCCGTGAAGACAATGATGGTAGGCGACTTGCGAGTTGGCAAGCAAGCGAGCTAGGACGGCGGGTGGTGGCCCAGGCAGGCAGGAAGTCGAGAACTCTGCTGGATCTACGAGACCACGGTGAAAAACCGGTCCGCTAGTTAGCAATGGGGGGGAGGGGGGGGGGGAGTGTGCGCGCGGAGAGCATGGACAATCCCCCAGGTTTCCCCAAGTTTACGGGCCATGGCAATTGCTGTGGTGGTTATATTTTGACTCTGTGATAGGTCGCTGGCCAAGGCACCAGACCAGGCGAGTAGCGCAGCAACAGGACGGCCAGAGTGGGAACTCGATGGAGCTGCTGCCCACCAGAGGGGCGTGGACAAAGTTGGTGCTGTGGAGAGCAATTAGCGTCAAGGTGTAAGCTGCACTCGGGGTGGCGTCGAGGCACTGAGTAGCTGAGTAGGAACATTCAGATGCATAGCGTTGGCGGTGGGAGGAAGTGTGGTGGTGGATTGTGTGGGCAGGATATTGGTGATGGTGATGGTGATGGTGGTGGTGATGAAGGAGGGGAAGAGACTTTTGGTGTTGTTGGTTGGTGCCTGAGGTTGGCGAAACCTCCGTTTGTAGGCGGCCGGGCGGCAGTTGGTGGGTGGCAAGCGAATTGGCAGCCAGAGAGTCACTGACACTGAAGACTCCATCACTCACTCACTCTTTCCAACAGAATGCAACAAGAATGTCCATACTGCCCACTATGTGTAAGTCCCGTCAATATGCCATTGTCTTCTTCCTGGCTTCGCGCAATTGGCCTTGTTCCACCGCAGGAGCCAGGCTTGCAGTAGTGCCTCCGAAGACTCGATTTGTGCTACATCCATCTTCAACACCACCTCGTACTGCGTGGGCACTAATAGACAACGGATCAGCCACCATACAGCTGCCTCGGCATCTTGGAAAATCAATTGCCAAATGAGGTATTCATGGCGCTCTTTAGTCGGCTCTCGACTACCACAAATGCTCGTGAAATCTATTCCCGATTGCCTGTGATGGCAGGCTTGGCTTCCCTGCCCCGGCCAAGGCTCCTCTCCTCCCCTCGCCTCCCCCAGACAGTTCCCGGCCAAAGGCGGGGAAGCAGAGCCCAATGACAGCCACCGTATTTTATTGATCTTATTTCCTTGTCCTGCGTGCAGAGTTTTCTTGCCTGCAGACTGCAGCTCAGCAACTCTCCCATCATTCGTCGTGGTGGAGAAAGAGTCGAGGGGGGTGAGTGCCCAGCCCGCGCACGGTGGTCACTGGTTTAGAGTAGACTCGACGAGTAGGAGCACCACTGTCCCCTTTCATCTTAATAACGGCCAGGGTTGACGCATAAAATTGGCTCTCCGGTGATATGAGTGGCGACCTATTACTGCAAGTCTCATAATACCAGTACGATCCAACTACTAAATCACTCAGTAAGAAGCGCTGCCCGGGCATCAGTATAGTGGCCTGGATATTGGTCTATACCGGTACGCCCGGCAGAAGCCGTTGCATAATGTTGAGCAATGAGCTACTTAGCTCTCCCGCAGCGTCTACGCATCATCAGCGATGTGTGTAAGTCGTGACGCATAGAATCATTCCAACTATAACTAACTATTCATTATGACATTATAATTCATAAGTATCGCGCCTTCCCGTCGCTGCTCGTCTTTTTGTTTCTGCATCCTTTTGTATCTCTCCATCGTCCGGATACCATGTCTCGCTTTCTGTGGAGATTGGGATGTGCAGGCAGGGTCGCAACCACTCTGCTTCCGGCCACTGAACAGGAAGCCCCTAGTCCAAAATTCTCCTTCTCGCGTGCTTGCGGCTCAAACAATCGCCGAAGAGGAATGGAAGCCTTCCAAGCAAAGGCGTCCTTTCAGCTTCCCTCGCTAGTCCATTGTCCAGAATGGGCGTGGCTTGTCGCCACGAGACTCAACGCCACACTCTCTTCTTGCTTTTGGCGGCGTCCCCGTTAGCGGCGCTCGCTGCCACAGTTGGACCAAAACGTCCGCCAACTAATTGACAGGTACTCGCTTATGATTCCGTGCTGGAGGAAGGCTTGACAGTTGCGAGTCGGACGGGTTCTGGCAATAAATGATCGAGAGACGATTGCCCACGTAAATGGAAAGGTAAGACAGTTATTTACAAGCAATTATCAAGGGCTACAGCGCTTCCTGGCTTCGCGATGCTGGGCCGCTCGTTGAAAGAAAAAATTATGCGTTCAGTGAGGCTCTGTTAGAAATCGGCGTCCTTGGACAAATCCGGCAAGGCTAGTCTTTGGCATTGTCGTGAGCACCCCAATGGCGCCAACTTTATTGTAGTCAGCTATGGCCTTTCATCGTCATGATCGTCCGCACAAAACGAAACCGCTCGACGTCTGGTTGCGTAAACCGATGTGTCCTTTTTCTGAGCACTGCTTGTTCCTGGGAGGAACTGCCCTTGACAAAGTTTTATTCGCATAGTCGCGTGTTGTTGGTGAGGCGTTCTAGGCACAAAGCCTTGTCGCTGTATTTGGGTGCAGCCACAAGCGGGCGGCTTGTCTTATTAGACTAGGACTCTACGAATAAGCAACTGGATAGAAAGCCATGACAACAGCCGCAGTTAAGAAGTGGCCAGCCACAGCCAGCCTGACCAGGCCGTCCCCGCTCATCAACCTTCCGCGACTAGCGCGCCATTAACTAGTACGTATGTTAGTGCAGCACTAACTACTATGTTATTGGCTAGCTCCCACACCAATAAATAGAACCAACCGGCGTCCCCCAAGCAGACAGTTGGCCCGGGTCGCCGTTTCTCCGAACATCTTTTCTGCCATACCTGTACCTGATTGGACAGCATTGAGGGAAAGCCCATAATCGGCTCTGTGTCTATTTGCGTTTGACTCTCTTGCGATGCTGCCAATGCAATGGATAAACAAAGCTGAGAAACAGCTGTTACGCAACACTCGAAACAAAATACAAGGTATAGACCAACTCAAGTGCGTCTATATGATTGCCATGTCTCGGAGCTCGGTACAGAACGCACCGGTACCAATGCACGGAAACTTTACCTTGTAGCACAACATCGCCGTTGACATCACGATGCCTGCTTGAGCCAGCAAAGTTGACACGAGCTGTACCACCAAGTTGATCCGTTGAGAAATTATTGGCAGCTTGGTCCCCCGCGATCCGCTTTTGTGACAGCAATCCACAAATGTCATCGTCGTTGTTGTCGCTTGCGAACTGGTCCATGCTTGACTTCCTTTCTGCGTTTTAGCGGGAGTGCTAGCTTCGGTGCTAGTGCGGCGCTCGTATGACATCGGCTGCTTTTGCCTGGTTGATTGAGAGCCGCGATGACTCGTTGTGAGATCAGCACCCTTGTCGGCGCTCGGCCAGCCTGGACAGGAAGTGAGTGAACACCGAGTTCCACTGTGGCCCAATGTTCATGACTCCATGGCCATCCCCCGCCTTGGCTGGAGACTGGTTCCCATAAAATATCATCCTTGGTGGTTGCTGGCGATGATCCCCCAGCAAGGCCGTTTCTTCCCCGCGCGGAGGAGGCTGCTGACAAGGAAGACATGAAAGCAAGCCACGACGCCAACCGCGGCACAGTTCTTCCAACTGCTGGCTGGTGATTGCCATTGTCTGCTGGGACAACCAGCGATCCTGGCCCGGTGCCGTGAGAACCCGCGAGAGAACCCCAGTCCATGACCCAGCCAACACAGGCCTCCCCGTGCGGGGTAATGATGGTACAAGATGAAGATGAGCCTTGTTGGATCGTGAGATTTTGTGCCAAGCCAGTCAAGGAGGTTTGCTGCGAGGATAGTCTGCTTCTGGTACGCGGAAATTGCCGTCCGGGTAGTCATCAATAGAATCCCTTAATACCTCCATCACTGATCAGTGTTTCTTCCAGCTGAGAACGCTGCCAGTTCAAGTGTTTCCCTCACAACACTCAATACCTTGTCTTGGTGACAACCAGCATCTCCGAGTGTTGATACGTCTCGTCCAAAAGCCCATGAAGCATCCAGGGTTATTCTGCAGCTGGCGACGGATGCACACCCCCCTCCCCCCGGCTGGCCCCAGTTCACCTGCCAGTGGATGCTCCAGGCCTCGGCTGCCCCAGACCCGCTGAGAGCCCAAATGGGATGGGTATCCCGCCACAACTGTCGGCCACTAAAGAGCACTGTATTTTCATTTTTCACTGCCCAAGCAGTGTCAACACACCCCTACCGGTCCCTCCGCCACAGCCTACCACTGTAAACCCCCTGTCAGCCTTCTGCAAACCACCTGTAAACCTGCATAAGGTTACCCACGGCCCCCATCGCGTGGTTGACCTCCATCTTCGCTTTGGTCGCGCGTCTCGCCCACTCAGTGCGTTTTCAGTTCATCAGCTCACCTACCGCTGCCAAGGCAAATTCTCAGCTTTTGGCCAGAGTGTGCCAATTACCTTTCCCTTGCCCACTACAGACCTTGTCTCCCCAGATTTGCATTATTTTCTATGTTCCCTCCCCGCACTGCAATTGACCCAGCGTCTACCGTTCCAGTAGTCGGCCGCCCCTGCAAAGTTTACTTTAGTGAACCTGCACCCACCACAGGCACCGCAAGCTCGACAGGCCCCCTACTAGCGTCCTCTATCCTCTATACACACCACCTCCCCCTCCCCAGTCTGCTGCTGCCTTTCGCTTGCAATCCCATCTCTGCCTTTTGCATCATCTCCATTGCGCTCCCCAGAGTTTGATTACGCGGGAATCAACGTCGCTTCACGATGGCGTCCGCGTTTAGGGAAGAGCATCACGACTCTGATGTCGATTCGTACCACGCCACAACCCACCAGGCCACCACCGCCCGTGTCTCGGGCGGCAACGGCAACGGCGTCGGACGCGGCAATCAGCATGCTGGCCAACAGCTAGACGGCGACGACATGCCTCCCTTGGAAAATGCATCGACGGCGGATACGGATGACCACATTATCAGCAAAAACAGCCCGCGCCGAGAACTCACTCGAGAAAAACTCGCCACCGCTGCCAGAAACTCACGAGCGTGGAGTGCTGCCCATATCAAGCACAAATGGAAGTGGTATCTTCTGGGAACCATTATTTTCCTTGCCATCTTGCTGCCTATTGTGTACGTCGAGCTTCTTGGCCCTTTCATCGATGGATTTCTAACTTGATACATAGCTTCAAGGTGGCCCTTCCCGCCATTGTCCAGCTCATTGTGAACCAGCAGACACTCCCCATCCGCAGCGGCTATCTCAACGTTGTTGCGCCCGATACGATCAAGCTCACCCTTGATAGCTCGTTCCGTATCCCGCCCGGTCTCAAGGCAACGACCAACGAATTTGTCCTCCAGCTCTACGACAAGAGCGCACCAAAATTCTCCCCCTTCCTATCCGTCGAGGTGCCCCCTCTGACCCTCAATGGCGGCAACACCAACTTCAGCATCAAGGACCAGACCCAAAAAGTCACCGACATGGAATCCCTAACTTCATGGTTCGGCGGATTCTATGATGCGCCCGGTAGCTACGACCTCAGCGTCCGTGGCACCCAGGCTGTCATCTCTCTCGGCGCGCTCAAGTCGGAGCCTCGCTTGGATAAGACCATCACGGTGCAGGGTCTAAACAAGCTTCAAGGGCTCCAGATGAAGAAGCTCGAGTTTCTCTTCCCAACCCAGAACGGCATTAACATCAAGGGTGACCTCATGCTTCCCAATCTCAGCCCGCTCGCTCTCTCTTTCGGAGACATTGAACTGAACATTGCTTCGGGTGACTTGAAGGTGGGCCACTTGACTTTGTCCGACATTACCCTCCAGCCAGGCAACCAAACGCAGTCGTTTGAGGGTTTCCTTGACCTCAACGCCGTCATTGGAAACCTGAGCACCTTCCTTGGCAGCCAGTCTCTCCCGCTTGGCGAAGGTGTTCTGCAGCTCAACGCCACGGCCACATCGGTTATCGTCAACGACCAGCACATTACGTTCCTCGAGGAGATTCTGGGCAAGCGCCCGCTGGCGGTCAACATTTCTGTCGTGACTCTGCTTAGCGACCTTCTCAGCGGCCTACTCAAGGGCGGCGGCGCTATTACCGGCTCTGGCCCGAACAACGGTACCGACTTTATCGACAAGCTGTCTGGTGTTTTTGCCAACCAGACCCTCCTGAGCGGCATTGCGGGTCACTGGACTAAGCACAAGACGCGCAGCCTCGGAGACGGCGGGCTGGAGTCGCGCTCTCTTTTGGGTGACAACGCAATGTGGAACATGGTGAAGCTGGGGCTCAAGCTCAAGGCTATGCAGGCGAAGAAGTAATCTCGTGTATTGATTGATGGGCGACTTGCCATTGATGTTGTTGTCCATTTCTGTCAATTTATCTTTCGTTTTATTTTTTGCATCAAAGGGCCACTATTGTTTATTATGAGTTGTATGGCCATGGAAGATATCACTATAGTTAGCATATCTTAATGATGATGAATTGACGCATCTTGCTTTGTCCCTCATTACAACTGACTTGCCCAATTGGTATGCATCGATGCATTGTCCTTTTCTAGAACGGCTGTGCCCGAGTCTTAGACAGCCACCATTGACCTATCCACCACGGCCGGTCTTCTACATACCTTGTGTTTCCTCTTTTTGCATAACCACAAGTTCCTTCCTCCGTATCGGTCTTGTTCGTAGCCTCATCTCCACGTGAAGCCGAGCCGCGTTGCAGCACACCCCCCTCCACCACGCTGCTAACGCAAGACTAAGAAAATCCATGGCTGCCCCCATGGATCCCAGCTCTTTGGCTGCACCCAGCCATCCTTTTTTTTTCCACTCACGAATAAGGCTTTTCCATGTTTTTCCTTTTTTCCGCCTTTGTGCCCTGTCTCGCCTGACGTCAGCCTATTCCGGCGTCAGCTCGCACCAGGCCTTTCCGGAAGCGTGGCACAGTGGGAGTCAAAGGGCTATTTCCGGTGGTGAAACCTGGGCTTGGACGCGTGCGGGAGATTACCATGCTCTCTCCCTTGAATTGCGCGAATGAGCAGGAATAACGACGAAATTTCCGTTTCGGCACTGAACAGGTTGCCGCAGAAGCTACTTGAAGGGCTGTACTGGAGGGGAGTGTGCATGGCGTAGAGCCAATGGGTATTTAGATCGACCGCCTCTTCATTCCGCTTGGGGAAGTGTTGCCGTGGCTCGCCTCGTGGGCATATTGCCACTTCGCGTTAATAGTAGTAGCAGGGACCACGCCAGCCGGCCTCTAGATCTGTAGGTATGACGCTATCGATAGTGAGACAATGCGCCCTGTGCTGCGCCTTTTTTTTTTCTGGTCTTCAAGAATTGTTGGATCAAGGAACCCGCGTCTAAAAAAAAAGCAATGGCGGTAAGGAATTGGCATGGCTATCTTGCTTAAGCGTCCGCGCCGAGTGAATTTGCCAATAGGCGGCGTGACGAACTATGCTATTTCGGAATAATCCCCCGTAGCGGATGACTAACTAGATTGTCGCTTGCATGATGATCGGGTTCTTTTTTTTTTCCTTTGGCAATACTGACAGAAGAAAAAAAGCAAGGAAAGGATGGCTGGTTGATGTGATTCTATATTAGATCCCTCGGCCCACCACCGACTTTTGTTCATTTGGCATGTGGTATCCCCCATTCATTTTGCACCAATTTTGGACTTTTTCTTTTCTTTTTCTTTTTCTTTTTCTTTCGTGCTCTTTTCTTAGCAAATCCACAGAAAGTTACGAGCCCCTACGAGGACCCCGCGTACAGCCTGTATTGCATCTTGACGAACCTTGGCATACATACATCTCCCCCCGCCCTTTCCCCCAGGATCAGAAACCATGCGGGTAGCTTATCGCCAGCCAATAATCAACTACCCAATCCCTCCATCATTCCGAATTCACCCTCACCCCCGGACCTCCAGCCACTTCTTAGTCAGCGGTCACGCCCCATGGGGCCCCGCGGGGTAATTTCTTTGCGGGGGCAGGCAGGCAACAGGGCCTAAGGGTTTGTTTTGACAAAGAGAGCCTCAAAAACTCTCCTTCTCGCATTGACACCTCTGTCTGTCCTCTAGTGGCGCGGCCAGTGCCACTTTTGAGGCTCAACAAGGCAAAGAGACTGAATCTTGCGCGTCTACGGGCGGAATGGCATAGATGCATAGATGCGCCGCTTCTCCGTCCGGTCTTGATGGGATGCCGACTACACTTGATGGTGGCTTCCGTGTCTCTGACGATCTCGGATCGTCACTACTGTGAGGCTTTTTGTCATTGTTTTTCTTTCACATTTTTCTGTTTTTTTCTTACGCTCGCCGTTGCCATTATTCCACCGCCGTTGGTCGCCCGCAAAGGACCTTTGTCAAAAACCCCAGAGGAACAAGGTTCAACCTTCCTCAACCACAAAGCAGCCTACCGTAGATGTGTTAAACGGGGCCGCTGTCCCATCAGGGTCATCGCCAACAGACTTCCGCGCCGCCCATCGTATCGTCGCACTCTGACTACGCCTCATTTCCACCACCCCCTCCCACATCCCTCCCCTCCCGCCTTCACAGGCATTTCTACATGTACAGATCCCTGCCTGCCTCGGCCAGCCCGTGTTGTGGGCGAGGTGCTAGCCCCCAGGCCCCCAGGCCCTGTCAAGCCACAGCCACAAATTCTAACACGCCCACCACACCCCTCTCCATCGACGTCCAGCAGACTCCAGAGGAGGCTCTGTGTGTGCTGAATCGCCTATGTCCCGGCTATATCGTGAGTTATTTGGGGAATGTTACGCAGGATGTTGGCAGGCTGGACACGGCGCGTGGTTGTACGTGAGGTTGCGCAAAAGTTGGCCGGCTCATGTAGATGCACTTCCCCGGACTTTAAAGATAACAACCTATCAGCTAAATACCGAATGGATAAGCGAGCCCCGTTTCCCCAGGAATAATCGCACAAGAGAATTTGGCCCTCTCACGCAATGGTCACGATGCCATGCTTTTTGCCCTTCTTCCACTACCCAACGCATGTCGCCATCTGGCTTTTCCCCGCAGCAACATGCGGCTGGCGGTGCGCCCAGATTATACTTTGCTGATCCGGGACCTTGGCTGAGTGCATTATTTGCGGGCAAGGTTCAGAGGTGCAGGCATACAGTACTCAATAGCCCATTGTAATGGAGGGGGCGTGAGGTCAGGCTTTTCGGGAGACTCGAAAGAGGGGAAGCTCCCACGAGGCCGAGGCTCGTTAGTTCGTTTTCGCAGTTTCCCCGCGCGAAGCTGTTTTCTTCACACACAACACCACCCAACGCAAACGTCTGTGCGAAGAAGAAAAGCTAAACTTCTTTCCCTGCTCATCCTGGATCCTTGCCCTCCCTTCACCCCCGCTACTCATTTCACTGATCAATGAGAGCAGTTGAGATGGAAACATGTTTCTGCAAGAGTCATTTAGGCGGGGAATCGGATGGATGGAGGGGGGTGTAAGAGGTTTAAAAATGGAATGCCCTTGCGTAGGTTTACGCTTGCACTGTTGGGTATCAGGTAAGCGGAACTGCGCGAGAAACAAAGATCGAGGAGATGATGGCTCGGCAGAGATCTAGAATGGCTCGTACATATAATATGATAATATGCAAGGATTCAAATCGTGGCTGCCGCTTAGTAGAAGCTGAAAGATGTCGCCTGTTCATAACATCGTTCAAGCCGGACCAACATGAGGTTCCGCGATTTGACAATAGAGTCATCACACAATTCGGCATGCTCGCTTATTCTAAGATAGATTAGGTGTAAATCACATCTTGCACGAGTCGGACCTGCCGTGCTGAACCCTTTAAAACTTGCATGTCGATTTATACTTCTAGCATACCCAGTCACCTAAGCGACCTTGCCATGCAGAGAAAACCCCCGTATCCCACTCCCTATTGTATTACAGGAGTCCTAAACGTGTTTTCTTTAGAGTTGGGGTAGCAATTAAATTTCGGCTCTATTGGTCAAGTATACAATTTTGCGTAAGCAGAACTTTGCGTCATCATTTCTCCATACGGGTCGCCCAAGTCCCCCAGAGACGCTGGACAAGATCAGTATCTCCGTGCCTATTATTACTTTCATAACTTTTCCACTAAGCCAACGTTTTCAAGAAATATTATTAAGACATTATATTTATGCACGGTAGCCAGGGGAGCACAAAGTATTCCCGTACCCGCAGTGAAGCAGGATACCAAGCGGGCAGCAGGCAAGGCAAGGCTTCTCGCCCTGAGGTCAGAAATGCGGGAGCTCATCATCAAAGTTTTTCGTATTCCGACTTCTCATTCGCTACTTTGTTCTTGTTAATTTCATCCCCACGTTCCACGCACTCCCCGCCCAGTTGCCACCGCCCCAGCCTCCTCAGACCTGTTGGTCTCGGCCTGGGGTCGCCTCAGCTCTCCCTGCGCCGATTGCCAATTTCCCTCGCTTCTCCGCGGTGGTAGGATGTGGGATAAACATTCAATTTCTTGCATTCTATTCTTGGAGCTCGCTCACCTGACGCCTGAAAGACCCCCCATTTGCGGAGGCCTTCCGCGGGTGTTTGGCCGACGGAACGCAATGATCAAGCGGGAGGCCGCTCTGGTTTCCCCGCGGACGAGTCTCAGTGCGCAATATTGACTGAGAAGTCTTGGAAGGCAGTATCTTCTCTAACACAATCATTATTAGAGGATAAACAAATCATGTCTCTTCCTGTAGTGGTGGGCAGTGAGGCGACGGCGAGGGTTTTCGCCTTCGGTCACTGGGTCAACTAACCTGGTTCAAGGATCGTCTCCTATAGCTTTGCTACCCAATTGTATTGTTTTTGTCTCTTGTTGATCCCGCATTTTCCGCTACTTTATGACCTCGTAAGCGAGTTGCTGGTGGCAGAAATCGTGAGTGTCCGCTGCTAAGCGAAGCTTGTATAATGTTGACAGTAGTCATGCACTCTGTGTTTTTTGAAAGTTAGAAGAAAGAAGGTATAGCTTGCGAATAAAGAAACTTTCAAGTGTGTTCATTTTGATGTAGTCTGCATACCATACTGTTTGTCAATGGGGTGGCAGTAGACCTTTTGCGTTGCCTCAATCTCGAAACCTCATGAAATGCTATCTGCCCCCGTCCATAGAAGGGTTGATGCACGCAGCCATGGAAAGACTTCCAGACTGGTTGGAATAAGCATAGGAGTTTCTTGGAAATATTATTTCAAGTGCGCGCATAAGGCGCTCTATATTCGCTCATTCGCATGGTTTCTAAGCTGCAGTGCAGGGTAGCAATGTAGCCACGGAAACTCAAAGTTCTCTGTTTCTTACTTCTTGTAGATCGAAAGTTCTTACATGAGTTTATTTTTGAGAGATATTCAATGTATTAGATGCTTGTTTGAAGCTCCGATTTTGTCAAACTTAGGAACAACGCCCAACAAGTCTGTTCCAGTCATCATGATGCACTTTGTTGTCGCCTCCTGCCGAAGAACGAAGAAACGAGCAGGTAAAGAGCAGAGGTTAAATTGCCTGTCAACCTGGCTCAAAAGATACAATGAGGATAAAATATTCTTTCTTTCTTTCTAAAAAAAAATATTAATACTATGCTAAAAAAGAAATCACCATTTTGGGCTCATTTGAGATTCGACGGATAAACACATCGTGACTCCCCACTAACGCCAATAGAGCTCGTCAGAAAAATATCACGACCGACCTTGCAGAAAGAAATATCAATGGGCTTCTCTCTCATGCTTAGAGAGTCTATCGAATGAAAGTAAGACTTGCCACATCCTGCATGCCTGCACCCATAGACAGTCTTCTGGTCCGGAGGCAGATGCGCCTCCAGGTGCCGATCCATTTCGCGGCGCTCTGCGGATCGGCACTGACAACCATTACAAACAAGTGGCTTAACATGACTTTGATATGCTTCTTGTTATACTTGCCAGCACGTCGCAGAGATGGTGAAGTCAATCGTGGTTGCCTTACTGGAGCAGGCTGCGGATCTCGAAACTCTCACGGCATCTAGGCATCGGACAAGGAATTCGGCCGTCAATCTCGTGAGGTAAGATGTGATGTATGGAAGGCAACTCCTCTTCCCCATATCCTAAAGCTCCTCGCGCGGCGACCGACGAGGAAGCTTGACCGACATCGACGCGGCCTGGGCTCACATTCTCATAGCTGGGAAGTGGCTGGGTACCCGGGCTCCCCTCAAGTTCTTTTCGATAGGATTGTTTGTATTTTCCTGATGTAGCACTCTATTGATGCATCATCCTCCGGTTCGAATACGGGACATTCCCTGCATTAACTTCGTGGGTGGCGAGGTCGTTGACTGGTGCGTGTGAGATCTCGGTGGACAAGAGCGCCGGATCAACCAAATTTCCGTCTTTGAATGGTTAATACCTGCTCATATTTTTGGAAATGGGTATGATTTCCATGAAGATTGTGGTCATGCATCTCTCTCCCATCCGCATCTATCGCAGAACGGCAGTCGTCGGTTGCGCTGCAGTAACTCATTAGGGAGGTATATAGTTAAAGGCAACGAGCAAAGTAACAAGTTTTCATTCATTCTGATATAACTATATATGCGAACGTACCGGCACCCAAATCTTTAGCCTCTGCCTGCGGTGGCCAACCACTACTGCAAGCCTGCAGATCAGGCATCCATCAAGCCCAAACACAGCAGACACTTTCCAGCCTTCATCAGGTACTGCGCGGGCCTTGGCTCACTTCACAATACGAAATAACTATCTTCCTCCACCATCCATTCATTCATTGCAAAGAAACCCGAACCTCCCCGAAGCCTGGCTCAGTTATCGACCTCGGTACAGTGACCGGCCTTGCAGCCCTCGCAGCGAGATTTCTGATGAGGCGCCGTCCTCTTTTTCGGATGATATTCCCAAGGAACATTGATTCCACTCCATATCTTTAACCACCTCGATACTCGCTCTTCGTACGATTCGTCGAGCTCCGGCTTAGCGAGGGCGTCGCACTTTTGGCAACGCTGATGGTATACGACAACGGTGTACTTGTTATTTCGGTATAAGCGGATGGTGATTGCGATGCGCTTGCTGCCCCATTTGTTGGGGCACTTCTTATTGCCGCATCGGAACTTCCCCATGACGGCGGTGTCTTTTTCCTTGATGTAGGGGCCCTTCTCCCCGGGAGGCCGAAAGGTGAAGTAGAGATCCTCCTCGTCGAGAAGTTCCTGCACCTGTGGATGCAGATATGAAGGCATAGAACAACTGCGGATTTTCGTCATGTTGTCTGAAATGAGATGATATGTTGTAGGTACAGTATTTCTTGGGAATGGGTTAATCTGCGCGCACTCAGAGGCTTTGATTGACCTTTATATGGCCTGCGGTGCCAGGCAATCACTGTGTGGGATTCGCATGCGTCGTCTCGGTGAGGTGAATGATGTTTTTTGTCTTGCTTTAAGTAATATTAACTGGGCATACACTTGGATTAGGCATCAAGAGTATTGCTATTCGTGCAGCCGTCTTTTGCTATCCGTACGGGTTCACGTGACTGTGTCTTAGGGAATCACACACAACTTGAAGCATCTTTAAAAACAGCACACACTCGCCGCTGCTACTGCTGCCGCCGCCGCCACCGCTGGCGAGCCTCTTGAGCCTCTTAAGCCTCCTTAACGCTCGCCGATTCGCTGAAAAAGACGCATCTTTGCTAGTGTGCACAGCTGGCTGGAAGAGTGTTCTTCCGAGCGGTAGTAGCGAGGGCGGCGAGGGCGGCGAGGGCGGCGGAGGAATTTGAAGTTCATGATCGTGAAGTTCTGGGTAGGTTCAGAAAGCTGGCTACAAAGGTACTTCTATTTTAGTGTGAGACGCACTAAAAACAAGGTACCTTGGTGGTGCCTCACGTGAACCTGTACGAATAGCAAAAGACATCCGCGCGGTCGCGCCGCGGATGAGCAGAACCAAACGGCTACGTGGAAAATTACAATTTTTATCTTTGATGATAGTTTGTTTTCTAAAAAATCATCTATCCTAATATCGTAAAAAAGCCACCAGCTTTGAGACTAGATGGCTACTTCGCTATAATGGAGGGACGCGGATGTGGCACTTCCGAATTACAGAAGACAATGAATGACTCAAAATCACCCAGGGAAAAAAGAAGTCGTTTGAAATATCTGAGTTTTGGTTGAGAAATACATATTTAATCTTCTTGATTTTCTGCGCATTTTAATTATTTTCGCCGGTCATTGAGCTGCGTTTGCAGACGCAATCTTCCGCACCTTTCCCGGCGTCCAACTAAAATATCCAGGCAGCTTCCAGCGCGATCCACCGAAAGCTTCCAAGCAAGCTTCAACAACCGCATCGCCGACAACGCAGAGCTTCACGGCGCACGAATCATGCCGCCAAAACCGTCCTTAGTACGATCTAGCGGCGGCCCCCTCCGCGCCGTGGCATTGAGTCGCCATGCCGCCGCGAAGAGGCAAGTCTGCGCGATTTGCTCCATGTCCGGCACCAGAAGGGCGAGAAACCACGCGCCGTCGCCGATACGACCGACCCTCCTCATCGACCGACGACAGAGCCTGTCCACGGCGCCGGCGGCGAGCAACGTGCGTGCGGAGCTTGAGCAGGCGCTCGTGCAGCTGCAGGACCAGGCGCCACGTCTGGTCAACCTCTCCCGGCTGCAGCTGGCGCTTCAAGGTCTGCGACAGGCACCCGGCGAGGAGGCTGTCCGGGTAGCCATTCTAGGGCTCGCTGACGGATATGGATCGAGTGCCGGATTGACGTCCAAACGCTTGCTGCGGGCGATCCTGAGCGATCCGCTCCAGGACGAGCAGGCCTGGGAGAAGCAGCTCGAGGGCTACGACTTGACGAAGCCCCTCGTCATTAAGATCAGCACCAGTCCACACCTAGACAAAGCTGCCATCGACATGGGCAAGGTGGATACGATTCAGCGACTACACATTTCATCACCTGGCTACAATTCACTGGGCCTCGAGTTCCTGCTGATCGATGTAGAAGCTTCTGCTCTTTCTGTCCTGCGACCATCGATTGAGCATTTGGAAAACGCTGCGCTGGTGCCGTCAGTCGCCACTCGAGCTGCCGATGGGCGCGTTTCGCAAACGCCCGCCCCAGTTCATCAGGCACTGATTGTGGCAGACGGCCTCATGGGCGCGGTTAGTCTGGCATCCCTGCCCGCGTCCGAGAGTGGCGGAGCCATTACCACAGCCGTCGATATGAAAGGCCTTGCTGGAGCAGAGCTGGACGCCGCCTTCACCGTCATCGACCTGGCCCAAGCTGAAGAAGGTGTCCGCCTCTTCCGCGATGGCCCCCAGAACGCCATGCAGTACGAGCGTCTCTGGTTTGCCAGCAAGGTACCGTCCCTCACGACATGGCTCAAAGCCGGTCTCAAGACTGAGGATGCTGCGACGAAACCGGCCGTCAAGCAGCTACTCGCCTCTCTTCTCGAGAGCGCTCAATCGGCCATCCAGGCCGAAGAGTCCGTCATTGTCGCCAAGACGCTGGCTTCCAAGACCCCCTTAGACGACGCCGCTGGCCTCCACAAGGGCCTCGCCGAGTGGGCGCGGCAAGCCCACAGCGAGCTTCAGGACGAGCTCGACCTCGCCTTCACCGGACGGCGCTGGCGCAAGCTTGGCTGGTGGAAGCTTTTCTGGCGCGTCGACGACGTGGGTATGCTCACCGGCGACATCCTGAATCAGCGGTTCCTCCCCACCGCCGAGCGCGAGCTCGTCTACCTGACCGGCCGCATCGCGGCATTGCGTATTGGCGCGCCGCCTCGGTACCCGCAGCCCGTCTCGGAGCTCTCGGACTCACCAGCGGCCGCGGGCTCCGCCGCCGCCGCGCCGCCGCCCAAGTGGCCCGGCCACATCGCCTTTACCCGCCGCTACCTGCAAGACGAGACCGTGCCCGCGCTGCAGGCGCTCGCCCAGCGGCTGCTGGTACAGTCGCTTGGGACATCGTCGGCCGCTGCCGCGCTGGCGGGCACGCTCTACGCCTCGTCGTTGGTCGCGGGCGTGTACGAGGCGGGCGCGGTCGCCGCGCTCGGTGTCGTCTACGCACTCGGCCGCATGCAGAGGAAGTGGGAGGCGGCCCGCCGGTTCTGGGAAGGCGACGTGCGCGAGGAGGGTCGCAAGGCGGTGCGTGCCGTGGAGCAGAGCGTCTCGGAGGCGCTGGTCGCAAAAGATTGTGTGTCCCCGGCACAGGCGGAGGAGCTGCAAAAAGCCAAGGGGCTTGTGTCCACGGCGACGGAACTCCTTTCTCGCTTGAAGTGAGAGGGCCTCGATGACCGGATAGAACCATGGCAAACGGCCAGCTGTAATAGCATGTATCATACCACTTTTATTTCTTCGTTCCATTAGACTTCAACACACGCAACCAATCTGCACAAGCTTTGTTTAATCCCACCATGAGTAAACTTGAAACAGTTTTCTTCCTTTGTTATAATCATGTCTGGCATGCGCCAAATCGACTATATTCTACCGAGAGAAATGTAGCGAGATATATGAGTCGTTAAATCCCAAAACACAGAACCGTAAAAACGCCCCCCGAACTGATAAAATCACGACATCAGGTATCACTGCCTGATGGAAAAGAAACAAGACTCTCCAGAACCCTCCCGATTTTTTCTTCTACTCCTTTTATCCCTCCCCCAGCACTTCCAGTCCTGCCTTCGTTCCGAACATCCACCAACAGCACTTCAAGGTTCAACATTTTGTTTACCGACCGCCGCGACCACCGGCACGGGCACGGCTGACGGTGGCGCGACCGCGGGCCATGCCGACACCGCGACCGCGGAGGTTGCTGCTGCGGAACATGGGCGCGTTGCGGAGCATGTCGGGGACGATGAAGAAGCGCACGTGGGAGCCACGGATGTATACCTGGTCGAGGTGGGAGACGCGGCCGTCGCGGGCCGTCACGGTGATGTCCTTGAGCTGGACGTTCATGTTGTCTTCGGCTGTTCGCGCGGGGGAAGTAGAAAATGTCAGTAAATGTGTCCTCTGTGCAACCGCGGGAGGCAAGGCAAATGTGTCGTTGTACCTTCAAGAAGCTTGCCGCGGTAGGTCTGGCCGGACGTGATCTCGAGAGTGATGATGTGGCCCTGCGATGAGAGGCAACGTTAGTTGTCTTGACCCCTTTTACAACGTGGTGCATGCGCGCGCGCGCGTCCTGCTGCTGGGGGGCGGTGGTCGGTCGGCGGGCGGCGGCGAAAAACGTACCTGAGCTTCGTTCAGGAGCTTGATAGGAATGCCAATTGTTGAAGTCATGTTGGGCGCGAGGTGTGTGATTCGGGATATAGGTCGCTGCGACGTGCAAGAAAAAAAATGATGGAAAAGGAAATACAAAAATACAAAAATATGGTTGTTTGGCGTAGGTGCTTCTTTCTGCCTTGGGGGAGCTTGAAATTTGACGTGCCGCCAGCCCACGCCGCCGCGATAGCTTTTGGCGGTTTGGCGCTGCTTGCTGAAGTTGCGTGGGGGGGTTATGTTTATCCGATCTCCGGTGGGCTGGCGGGGGCGCTGTAACTGTTGCACGCGATGCATGAAGTTGGCAAATAAATCTCTTGAAAATTTGTTAAACAAAAAAATCGGACATCTTGACGATGTGATAGAATATACATTTATTCTTCTCTGTAATGAATTTTGCTATGCGAGACTTTGCGCGGCGCGCTGTCATATTTCCGGTGCCCTGCCCATGACCGACTCACAGTACAGACCAGTATTGGATACTTGTTTCAAGTAAAACTGCTCGAGAATGAATGACGTATGGAAAAGTCATTCCAATAGTCTATTTGATAAATAACACTAATTCTAAGCGCGAGCCATCTATCACCACTATCTTGCAGCTGGCGTGTCCTCAGACTCAGCTTGGGTATCATCGTTCGCCTTTTGCTTCTTAGTCTGCGCGCGAGCCGGCTCGCCCTTGGCCTTGCGCTTCTTGGAGCGCGACGCAAGCAGCTCCCTCTTCTCCTGCTTGCGCGACTCCTTGTCCAGGTTGCCAATGATCTTGCTCTCCTCCCCGCACGGCCACTTGGCCAGCGCCTTGGCCTCGTCCTCCTCGGACCACTCTGGCGGCAGCACCGCGAAGACGAGGTACGAGGTGTGCGTCTTGAGATCGGGCTCGGAGCGGTGGGTGAGTCGTCCCTGCATCCACGGCTTGTCGTGGTCGTCATCCACGGCTGCCGCTTCCGATGCCGCAGCGGGTGAGTCAGTGCCCGTCGAGTCGGCGGTGGCGCTTTTGCTTTGCTGTCCAGATTGCGCTTGTTGGAATTGCTTATTTTGCTGATTCACCTTGCGCAGCTTCGTCACCGCCTCAAGCACGTCGGCTGGTGTTTGTGAAACGCCACGCTCGTTGGGCAGATTTACGCCGACCCGCTCGCGGAGGATGTTGAGCCGGCGCTGTGAGATCTCAACCATGTCGACATCGGTCCATCCGAGTGTCCGCAGCTCGGTAACTGTTCTTGATACTTGCTCGATGCAAGGCGAAAATGTGCAGATGTGGACCGACTGCTTGGGGTCCAGAGGCGAGGAGCCGCTGCGGCGCGAGAGATGTTGGAGAGCTTTCCACGGGGCCGGCAAATCGAGAAATACGGCCGTGGCATTGGGCGACTTCCCGTCTACCATAAAACCGTCTCTATATACATCTCGGTGCTGTATTTGCACGATGCCGGTGAGGGCGTGGCTCTCGATCTCCTCCTTCATCTTGTGAAACCGGTCCTCGTTGAACTCGAAGCTGAACACCTTGCCCTTGGTATCGGTCTCGTCTGTCGGGTATCCATTATACACTGCTCGCGCTGAAGCATGAGAGAAGCTGCCGCTTCCTGCACCGGCCTCTAGTATTCTAGTGCCGGGGCGCGCTCGTATACGCTGTAGGATGTAGCTGTAGTCGGGTGTGTAGACGACTTGGGTTCTGTGCGGCAAGCTGCTGGTCCAGAGCTCCGGAGAGGGTCGAAGAACGTAGATGAAGCCACTGCTAGCCACAGTAGCCTTTTTCACAAGCGCCTTGCTGCCCTCGTCTTGGCTCACGGCGGGTGTGTCGTCGTCTGTCGTCTCTAGGCGGCGTTTGCGGCCTCGCGATCCAGTATCTACCGCCGATGCGCGAACTTGAGATCCCCAAGGTATGTCGAGTAGTGTCGAGTGCGGAAATGAGCCGAATCTTGTATTTAGCGTTGCGCCTTCTGCGTATCCGTCGACCGCTCCAGAGGACTTTTCGAGGCGAATGGCGTCAAAGTCGTCACGCGCCAAGCTAACAATAGCGAGCTCGCCAGGCTTGGTTCGCTCGCCAGGCTGCAGAAATGGGGACGGTTCGAAAACCATGGTGCGACACACGGTATGAGGTCGTCATATACCAATTGTGTGATGTTCGTCCAGCGCCGAGCTTAACGGTTGCAGTTACCTGATGCAACAGCATCGAAAATAATGAAGTACAGGAAAAAAATCCCGAGCCACTTGCCCCACTGCTTTGCAGCCCGCGTTCCAGCGCCACAAACCTGCCACGCGCTGAGCGCGGCATGCCCTGTAAGCGCTCTATTTCAGCGCGCCATGATCCACTGTAACTCGCCTGAGCCTCTGCTCAAGCGCTGTACGCCGCTGGCCCCAGTGAGGGGCAGCGCTGGGCAGCCAAAGCGGGGTGCAAAAAACTGCCCTGAAATAATGCACTCTCCGATCGGACGGTGGTGACAACTGTCTCGGTGGCTCATTTCCCAAGCTTCGTGTCATCTCATCTTTTTGCAACACCACTCTACCCGCGCCTTGAGCCCTCGCCGGTGACTCACGACTCCCTTTCTTGTCGCCGGAAGCTCGAGTCATCTGAACATCGTCGACATATAAGCTTCAGACTGCGCGTCTGGCTCTTGGTGACGCCTGTCTGCATGCCTTTCCTGCGCATCCTGTCGCGATCTTCTAAAATCTCCCCTCCACGGACGCTCGTACGATTTTACAGACTCTGCTCCTCTGGCACCATGGCATCTCTCAAGCTGCATAACTCGCTGCACCCTGGCGCGCCGGTTCCGTTTGTTCCCAAGGAAGACGGCAAGGTTAGCTGGTATGTCTGCGGACCGACAGTCTACGATAAAAGTCACTTGGGCCACGCGCGCAACTATGTTACCTCGGACGTCATTCGCCGCATCTTAATGCATTATTTCAAGTTTGACGTCAGGTATGTCATGAACATTACAGATATTGACGATAAGGTTGGTTCACCATCTGCTCCCTTCCCAGGCCTGTTGACTCACACGAAGTAGATCATCATCAAAGCGAGACGACAGCGGCTCCTCGACGTCGAGAAGAAGAAAAAATACTCCGCCGAAGAATTGAAGCAATTGGGTTTGAGCGCATTGCTTGCATACGCACAAAAAAGCCTGCCTCTCCTAATCGAGGCTGAGGCGAACCTCAACGAGTCCAACTACCCAGCCGCCAGAGACAAGGCCTATGCCAAGGTCCTCGCTGGAGGAACGCTGACTGGCGAGGGCAAGCCGAGCGACGCTGAAGCCAAGATCAAGATGCATATCGGCAACATGAACGTGGCTGCCGAGTCTATCAAATCTGGTCAGGTCCATCCTGGCTGCGACGAGATTCTGCTGCCCTACCTCGACTCTTTGTACAAGGAGACAGTAGATACCAGCGATCAGACCATGTTCACCGACCTCACCAAGGCTATGGAGGACCTTTTCATGCAAGATTTGGACTCGCTCAACGTCTTGCCTCCCGATGTTATTACTCGTGTCACCGAATACGTTCCTCAAATTGCCGACTTTGTCCAGCGCATTGTCGAAAAGGGCTTTGCGTACGAAGCGGACGGCTCCGTCTACTTTGATATCACCGCCTTTGAAAAGGCTGGCAACACATATGCCAGACTCCGACCCGATAGCAAGAACGACAAGGCCCTGCAAGAGGAGGGCGAGGGTGCCCTATCCACCAACCTGGGTGGCAAGCGCTCGCCTGGCGACTTTGCGCTATGGAAGAAGTCCAAGCCCGGTGAGCCTTTCTGGCCGAGTCCGTGGGGTGAGGGTCGTCCGGGCTGGCACATTGAGTGCTCTGTGATGGCCTCAGATGTTCTCGGCTCACAGATGGATATTCACTCGGGCGGCATCGACCTTGCATTCCCCCACCACGATAATGAGCTCGCTCAGAGTGAAGCTTACTTCCATGAGCCCGGTAAGGGTGAGCACACCTGGGTTCGCAACTTCCTCCATACTGGACATTTGCACATTGCTGGCTCCAAGATGTCCAAGTCCCTCAAGAATTTCCAGACCATCCAAGATGCTCTCGCCACCACATTTAACGCTCGCCGCATGCGCATTGTCTTTTTGATGGGCAAGTGGAACGACGGCGTTGAAATTTCTCCTGACATGATTACCCAGGCGGATAGCTGGGAATCCACCATCAGCAACTTCTTCACCAACACAAAATCCTGGCTTGCTGAGTCTGGTGCTAGCAGCGGCATCCAAAACCTGTCTCTGTCCGGCAAGTCTGGCTCTCCCCTCGTCACAGAGCTGGAGCAAGCCAAGTCCGAGGTTGACGCCGCCCTCTCAAACTCCTTCGATACTCCTCGAGCCATGCTCGTCATGCTGAAGCTTGTCAACACCACAAACGCCTACCTCAAGGACAACAAGGATGTTAATCTTGCCGAGGTTGAGGCTATCGCCCGATGGCTCACTAACATAGTTGGCATTTTCGGCCTTGACGCCAACGCCAAGCCCCCTTATAATGGCCTTGGGTGGGCATCCGTTATCGCCGATAATGTCGACCCGAAGACGGCTGTTCAGCTTTACAAGTCCATGATGGACAAAGTCAAGGCCGATGTAAAGGCGCTGTCATTGGATAGCGAGGTCATTTCTACACTGATTGCCAAGGATCCTACTACTGACTTTGACGCAATTGCCCAAAGCGGCTCCAAGGACATCGAGCAGCTGTCTCTGCCTTACCTACGCGTGGCTGCTCAGCTCCGTGATGAGCTGCGCCGCGTGGTTTCTGCTCAAGCTCCTGATGTCAAGAAGGCTATTCTTAGTCTTACCGACCGCATCCGTGACCATGACTTTACGAACCTGGGTGTTTATCTCGACGACCGTCCAGACAACCAGCCTTCTCTCATCAAGTTCATCCCCGCCGCGGAGCTCATTGCGGCGCGCGAGGAAAAGGCTGCCGCTGCTGCTGAAAAGGCAAAGAAGAAGGAGGAGGCGCGCATTGCGCGAGAGAAAGCCGAACAGGAGGCCCGCGAAAAGGCCAAGATGCCGCCCGAGGAAATGTTCAAGACAGACGAGCGCTACAGCGCTTGGGATGAGCAGGGGTTGCCGACTAAAATGAAGGATGGCAGTGACGTCC
The DNA here is from genome assembly GCF_001636725.1 of Cordyceps fumosorosea ARSEF 2679. NCBI lineage: Eukaryota > Fungi > Ascomycota > Sordariomycetes > Hypocreales > Cordycipitaceae > Cordyceps > Cordyceps fumosorosea. Next base: position 1,077,046 of record NW_017387303.1, on the reverse strand, counting down.
CCAAGAGCCAGCAGAAGCAGAACAAGAAGAACTGGGATAGACAGAAGAAGGCGCATGATGACCTCAAGGCCAAGGGAGGCCTGTAAAGAAGCATGAGTGGGTGTAGAGGAGTTGGGTTGGCAGCGTAAAGTGATATTCTCCTGAGATTATCATGGTTTGCTTTTTACTAGTTGATTTCGGACACTTATGAAACAAGATATGCATGATGGATGCAGTTGGCAATATGTCTGCGATATAAAATGCGATAGAACCACCCCTTTCCCCCTCAATGAAGGGCTACTTTTTATTCTGGCTTTGAAGAATTCTTGTTGCAATGGTCCGGAACTCGTCCCCAAACTGCAGCTTCTCCTCCCACCGCCGCGGGATCGCGTCCTCGCCGTCACGCGCGCCCAGTAGGCCTCCCGCGATGGCCGCGTTGGTGTCCGTGTCCTTGCCGATGCGCACCACGTCGACCAGCACGTCCTCGAGGCATCTCGGGTCCAGCAGCGCGGCCACCGCCACGGACAGCGACTCGAGCACGTAGCCCGCGCAGCCGCCCGGCATCGCGCTCGGCGGGGGGCCAAACTCCGCGAGCCCCCGCAGGCGCAGCTGCGTGCCTAGCTTGAGCGCACCAAGCACCGACGCTCTCTTGGCCTTGGCCTCCGCGGGGGCGTCCCCCGGCGGCGGGGCCGGCTCCAGGCGGCGGCACAGGCGGATGCCCGCCTCGACGGCGGCTTCCGGCGGGCGGCCCAGCACGAGCTCCGCGACGATGGCGTTGTACACGGCGCACCCGACGGTGCACAGGGCGTCGTCGTGGGTGACGCGGCTGATGCGGAGGCTCTCCGCCACCAGCACCTCCTGATCCCCGGCGCGGAAGAGCCCGGTGGGCAGGCACCGCATGAGGCTGCCGTTGCCAGCGCGGCCGGGCCCGGCGCCGGCGCGGTCCGGGTCGAGCGTCTCGGCAAAGGCCGGGCCAGTCGCCGGCGCGCCACTTGAGGAAGTAGCGGCCGGCGCGGGCGGCGACGTCGGCCGCGCGGGCGTGGGCGGGGTCGGTGAGGATGTCGAGGTAGGCGAGGAGCACGGCGCGCGTCATGTCGGTGTCGTCGGTGGCGTGGCCGGGCGGCCACCGGAAGACGCCGCCGCCGGTGATGTCCCGCAGGCGGGTGTCGCCGGGCGGGTAGGTAGCCTTGATGTAGCCGTGGCTCTTGAACTCGACGGTCGCGCCGAGGGAGTCACCGGCGTGTAGGCCGAGCAGGGCGCCGACGATGCGGGACCGGCGCGTCACGGTTGGCATTTTGAGGAGCGGGTTTGATGGGTTGTGGGTGAGGAATTGTCTGGTCGCTCGCGGATTTTCACTAGACTCCTCCTTTATAGATCAGGCTGATGAGTGGTTGAGAAGAAGCCTAGCGAGACGCACAATGGGGCGCAGGATGAGTAGGCTGATTCCGCGGGTCTACTCAGTCGTTTTATTATGCATTGAAAAAGAAAAAATGGCGCTTCGTAGCGTACATGATAGTTGGAAATTCCCATCTCACCCATTCGGTACACGTAATTTTCCTACTGTGTTCCTCAAGCACTTCAGCTATGAGGCCCTCACGAGTTAAGTAGTGGCTGTTTCAGACTCGTTTTCATTCAACTCTCAATCAACATCATCGTCATCTTGACGTTCCTGTGCAACCTTCAGGTTACAAGACAATCATATCGTCTAATCAAAAGTATTCTTATAACAGTGCTGGCTGCTTGGTATTGTTGCCGTGGCACAGGTGGCTTGTGCTGGCTTCAGTGGTAATGCAAGTCGTTGTGTTGCATGTATCTTCACCTGCCATCCCTATTTACGGAGGTGAGCTGGTTTTCTCTCTTCCTCACACATGATGTAACCTGCGGACAATGACTTTTTGGCCTGATCACTCAGCCCAACAGCCAGCCAATGCCACTTCAGCTCGAGTCGCCGACAAGGCCCTGAGCAACCACAGTTGCTTTGTGTTACTTCTTAGATGTACAACTATATATGCTCGCCCGTCAGGCTTGCAAGTCTAATTCATCTACCTTCATCATCCCCAGTCTACATCATCTCCAGCCTACACCATCTCCAGCCTACACCATCTCCAGCCTACATCATCTCCAGCCTACATCATCTCCAGTCCATCCTCCCACTCTCAAAAGCAACAAGAAGGATGAGCTCAGAAATGCCAGCCAGCTTCGGCACGAACTGTCTCGGCTCGTCGTTCGGCCTCATCATCTCCAACTGGATAGCCCTCATCCCACTCGTACTCTACCTCGGCCAGCCCAGGCTGGCGCCTCAACTAGTCGGCCGAACGGCGCTGGCCGGGTGCATCCCCTCGAGCCTGTTCCCGCAACTCGGCGTCCTTCGCGGCATGGCCGAGTGGCTACGCGAGGGCGCCAGATACATGGACTGGTACGTCACCGAGCCGGGCCGCATCATCTGGAACGCCGGCTTCAAGAGAAAGTGCCAGGGCGCCAACGGCGCCGCCAGCGATATCCTCACGCAGCGCGCGGTCAGGACAGCGGAGGAGGTTGACATCCCGCAGAACTTGGAGGAAGCGCGCGCCAAGTACGTCCGTCAAGGCACGGAACGCAGCGACAAGGGCGTCAAAGGCAACGGGCCTCACCGTCCGCGGATGCTCTACATTATCAACTGCACTCTAAACACTGACGAGGACCAGGCCTCCAAGGAGAGCCCTTGGGGCCGCATTCTCCGCGCCGGCCTCGAAACGGCCATCCTCCTGGGCCTTGTCGGCATCTCCGTCATCGCCGTCCTCTTCGGGATGTACGGCACCGCCGCGGCGCTCGTCATCGGCGCGGTTTTTCGCGTGGCGCGGCTCCTCATCCCGGTCCCGCGCCTGCAGGACTACATGAACAACAACCAGCCTAACATGAAGAACGCTCACATGCTCGCCTCCGACTACGCTAAGGCGAACACGTGGTACCTCTACACCGGACCGCGCGGTATCGTCGACGGACTCCTCAACAAGTCCATGATCAGCGCGGCCTCCCCCCTCGGCCGCAACGACCACGGCGCAGCCGCCGCCACCGCCGCCACCGCCCTGCTGCCCACGCTCGTCGGCCTGCAGGTCGCGACGATGATGTACGTCGCGGCGCAAGGCGGCTGGGACGCCTTTGGCCTGCTCGCTGTCGTCCTCCTCGCCTGGCGGCTGGATCGATACCTATACAGCGAGGACCGGCTTGCGGAGCGCTGGCTGCGCGCCGAGGGCGTCCGGATGAAGGCCCTCGCTTGCCGGTTCAGCGGTCGCGTGCCCATGATCGGCGCGGTGCAGGTGCTCAAGAGGCCAGCCACCAGGACAAAGTGGATGGACAAGATTCTGGTTCCGATGGAGCTCCGTGATATTTGGTTGGAGAAACTGCGCGAGCACGACTTGGCTTCCCGAACCCCCGCCGCCGCGGACGACGACACTGCTGCCGGAGGCCGGCCGACGCCACTGCCTTTTTGGCTAACGAAGGAAGGGCAAAAGTTGACAGACGAGGAAAGGAATGGCCGGATCTGGGTAGAGGACAATTATGCCTTGACGTGCGCTGCGGTGGATGCCATCAAGGCAAAGATGGGCCGCGGCAATGCGTAAGGAGAGCTCGGCGCTCGCTACCTACTTGCTCTTGAAGGTGCTGAGTATGAGGTAGCCGGCCATGGGATATTTCGACGAAATTGATGATACGATTGGAAAGGGGGGGGTGTTTGGATAACTAGTCGGTCTCTTACACTCCTAGAAAATTACTCTAGGGGAATTTTACGCTCTTTTTGAGATAATTAAACCTTTTAGTTCTTTAGGGCCTAATCATGAGTTTCTAAAGTATCTAAATTTTTAGGGATTAAATATATAACTAGGTTATTTATATAGCGCTTGCTTATAAAGAGGTAAGGTTTTAATTTTTTTAAATAAATTAATAATCCCTACTTAAATTATATAAATTTTAAATATACTAACTTTAAAGCTTTCTTAAAAGTAGAAGGTAATCTATACACTTTAGTATTTAAGTATAAAAACACTATTTTTTAATAATTTTTAGATAGTCTTTAACTAAATAAATAGGTTATTTAGTCCTTTAAGGAAAAAGATAGTTCCTAACACTAGTAATAAAGTAATTAAAGTAGTAATTAGTGTTTTAGAAAGCACTACTAATAGTAATTATAATAATATAATTAGTAATATAATTTATATATTATTTATATATAAATTTTATCTTATAAATTATAGGGTTATTATAGTAGATACTCTACTTATAGAAGTTTAAATATAGGAGTTATTATATACTAATAAGAAGGCCTTCTTTAAGCTCTTTTAAATGCCTTAAAAATAATTCTATTAGCTTATTAATTAACTATAAAATAATTTAAAAATAAAGGGCTTATAAAGACTCTCTTTAGAGGTAAAAGTACTAATTTTTTTATATATTATTAACTAAAGAATAATATAGTAAATAGTAGTATACTTCTTTTAGTTAGTTTAAAGTACTATATTAAGTATTATTAGTAAAGTATTAGAGGTATTTAGTTATTTATTTAATACCTTTATTACTCTTCTTAAGTTAGAATTTATATACTCTAAGATATTAAAATTAGTATTAATAAAGCCTTATTATAATTATATAAAGACTATTAATAGTATATATATTAAAGCTTTTATACCTCTTAAGGACTAATAATAGTACTATAATTAAAAAGAAAATATCTTATAGAATATACTTTATACTATAAAGCTTAATAGCACCTTCTTATATATTCTAGCTAGTACTAAAGGGTTTTATAATAATACTATATTATTATAGGTTACTCTATCCACCTATCCTCTACTGTATTCCTTGGATCACTCTGGATCACCAGTGATCCAAGTGATCCTGATGCTTGTGTGGGATCACCTCTGGCTCACCGTGATCCACGGTGATCCAGTCACGTGACCTTGCATCCTATCTAGGCGACTTGCAGGCGCCCGCCTGGTCGCTCCTTTGGGCCGCCTCCCCGGCTGCCTTGTATACATTCTTGATTCGTAACACTAAGCCTTCTTATACTATTTATTAGTATTTAATATTATCTTTAAGAGTAGAAAAGAGGTTAAATAGTACTTTAGAATATATAAGAATTATATAACCTTTAGTACTTAAGCCTTTAAATAATAGTTAAATAGGTATTTAAATTTATTAAATAGAAGTTTAGAATTCTTCACTTAGCTATTCTAGAATATAGTAAGGAGGCTTAGAGAGGCTTTATCTATACTTATATAGGATTATAGAACTTCTTAAAGGTAATAGAATACTTAAATAATAAAGTAGATAAAGATAATAAGGCTTAAAGAGAAAAATCTAACCTAATAGAGATAATTAAGAACTATACTAATAAATATATTAATATTAATAATAACTATTAATATAAGTAGTAATTAGTTAATAAATAGTAGGAGGAATACTTAGTATTATAAGTGGCTTATAAGGCTACTAGGCTTCTTAAGCCTAATTCTAATAAAGATAACGCCTCTAGTAAGACTAATAATAATAAAGATAATAAATTAGAAGGTACTAAAGAAGTTAATAATAATAATAATAATAAAGAGATAGAAATAAATAAGGAAGAATAACTAAAAGAGGGTAATTATAGATAAAAATATAAAGAAGTATATATTTATTAATATAAAGTGAATTTTTTATCTACTTACTAAAAAATATAAAAAATAGGCCCTTTTAATAAATTTAATTAAATTCACCCTTAATACCTTTACTTTAATTAACTTCCTCTCTTTATTACCTCTATAAGTATTAAATTAAGCCACTAGAAGCCTAAGAATAGCCTTAAAATAATATTAATTATTATATTATCTTCCTATTAATATACTATTATTTTTTTTATTCATTTTCCTTAGTAATAACCCTCTAAAAAAGTTACTTCTTTTACTTATCTATAGAGTTATTATAATACTTAAGATAGTGTATTTTAACTACTATAGTATTTAAAAAAGTATTAATTTAATTATTATTAGCTTTATTTTTTATTCTTTCTTATATATTAATATTAACCCTCTTAAATAGGTTATTATTATACTATTAAAGTATTAATTTTCTACCTTCTATAAAGCCACTAATTAGCTAGTCTAATAGTTAGAATCTAGTAAGTATACTACTATTTTTTACTATTCGTTTTTAGTTTAGTAAAAGTAAGTCTAACCTTATTAATTATATAGTTACTAATACTTTAATAAGTACTTCTTTAAGTGTTAAATTATTACTAATATTCTACTTTCTTTAGCTTAACCTCTTACTTAATTCTTTTACTAATATAGCCTTTACTTAAGTCTCTAAAAATATAATATTATAGAAGTCTAGCTAGTAGATTCCCTCCCTTTAAAACTAGTAACTATATTCTTTCTTAATATAGATAATAGCCTACTAATTCTTATTTAAAGTCTTAATAAAACTAGTAATATGTTACGAACAGACAAGAGTGACACAGGGCGGCCCGAGAAGGAGGCCAGGCGGGACGCCTGCAGGACGCCCGATCAGGATAGAAAGTCACGTGACCACGATAGGCTCACGGGCTCACCGTGAGCCAGTGAGCCAAGAAAGGATCACGACCTCAGCGTGAGCCAGTGATCCAGGTAGCACAGTAGAGGATAGGAAGGGTATATAGGGAAGGGGATTCCCAGTAGATAGCCAGACTAGATCTCTACTGATCAATCTAAGCAATAGTTCTACTATTGGGAGTAATCTCCTAAACGTGACTCAAGCTACGATACTGCTCATCTGCACCTGTGGTGCATTCAACCTGACTCACTTCCTAAGAAACAGATTTACTGTGGATTAGAGAAGAGCCACCGTTACATAATAGGATTATATAATATTCTAAACCTTAATTTAGTGTTTAAATAGGCTTAGAATATCCCCCTAATCTTATCTAGCTTTTATTAAAGCTTTTAAATCTTAATATAATTATTAAAGAATTAAGTATTAAATTTAAGTATAATCTACTTAAAGATTATAGCCTAGGATAATAGCTTATTAATAATAACTTATTAATTAAGTTAGACTTTAATTATATATTATAATAAGTATATAGTATAATTATTAGTCTAAAATATTTATTATATACTAATTAAAGAGGCTACTTCTTTACTATTAAAAGTACTATATTTATAGGCCTAGAGACTTAATTCTAACTATTAAGAAGCCTCTTTAACCGCCACTACTACCGCCACTACCGCTAAAGCCTCTACCGCCGCCGCCGCCACTAAAGCCTCTACCGCCGCTAAAGCCTCTATAGGCTCTAAAGCCTCTACCACTGCTAAAGCCTAGCTTAAAGCTAACTAGTCTATTCCCTAAGAGGCTATTTTAACACTATAAGACCTACTAAAGATAATAAATTTAAACCTAATAAGCTAAATAATATATAATATAATACTAATAAAGAGGGTCTACTAGTTGCCTTATAATTTAGGCGTTAAAATATAGTGGACTACTTATATAATTAGGAATAGGGGGTAAAAAAAGGTACTTCTACTGTATAATTCACTAGTAGAGGTACCTACCCTAGCCCACTTACGTTAAAAATCCCTATATTTAGATAGTTTGGAAACTCATGATCAGGCCCTTATTATAATGGCCTTCTATATACACTATTGCGCGTATAAAAGTGGGTGCTCGACGTGACAATTCAATTCCCCCACCTTGACCTTCCCACCCCCGCCGAACCGCCACCATTCCCGAAACCCCCCCCCGCCCCCCAAAAAGCCGGCCGCTTTGATCCATCATCATCACAAAACCCCATTGCCATTCCTCTTCTGCCACTACTGTACCCCTTGCATCCATAAACCTCCCCGCCCTCCCCCGATGGCGCAGACCACCGCCCACCGCCGCCTGCTCCAAGAGTACCGCGCCCTCACCAACAACCCGCCCGACGGCATCACCGCCGGCCCCGTCTCCGAGGACGACATCTTGCGCTGGGAGTGCCTCATCCAGGGCCCCGAGGGCACCCCCTTCGAGGGCGGCGTCTTCCCCGCCGAGCTCAAGTTCCCCAAGGACTACCCGCTCGCGCCCCCGACCATGCGCTTCCTCTGCGACCTCTGGCACCCCAACGGTAAGTCCTCCTCTTCTCTTTCCTTCCCGTTTGAAATCACTAATGGCCTGTCGCAGTCTACTCGAGCGGCCTCGTCTGCATCTCCATCCTGCACCCGCCCGGCGACGACCCCAACCACTACGAGCACGCCTCGGAGCGCTGGTCGCCGATCCAGTCAGTGGAGAAGATACTCATCTCGGTGATGAGCATGCTCGCGGAGCCCAACGATGAGAGTCCGGCGAATGTTGAGGCCGCCAAGATGTGGAGAGAGCGCAGGGCCGAGTACGAAAACGTCGTCCGCGAGAACGTCCGCCGGAGCCTGGGCCTGTAGCGCCCTCGCCCTCGCCAGTACATATATTCTTTTACACTTCCTCCACGACGTCGACGAAATACCCCTCTACTTGAATAGACTATTTTTATTGACCCTCTCGGTCCCGTGGCCGCCTGTTCCGGACCGTTCCCTGCGTCTCAATGTTGGCACCTCGCTATGCTCGATACATGGCAGCATCGCCTGTCAAACTGCCGAAATTGGTGCCAGCTATACCAATATCTATATCTCGTCTTTGTTGTCTTTCTATGTATTCCAAGCGTAACATAATTACAACCCTTCCTCATCATACTCCTTGTGCTCTCCCCTGTCTAATGTAAAGTTGCTCCCGTAAATGATGCTGTCATGTCTCATAGTCCATTCTCCGCCTTGAACTTGTCCCACGCCTCATTGAGCGTGCTAAACACCGATCCCGCAATCAGGCGCACTTCTGTCGAGGCATCTTGCGCAATCTAAAGCAGCAAATTAGTATACTCGACAATAACACTGGCCCCCCCACGACCACCAGTCAATGCTCACCTTGTCAGGATGCGTCTTGGCAATCGCCTTCATGTACGAAATCTTGACCTTGTTCGCCATGACGAGCTCGTGCATGCCCACCTTCTTCCACCCGCTGTCCTCCCAGAGCACCTGGTCCAGGCTCGCAATCAGGCCGCGGAGGTTGTCGCGCTTGCCGTCGCGCCATGCCGCAATCTTGGCGTCCACCTGCTCCGACAGCGCGAACTTCTCGTCGTCCTCCTTGGCCGCCGCCTCGTTAGCCGCGCGGAGTCGCGTGACGGCCGCGGAGTCCTTTGGGGGCTGCAGGCTAGCCACCGCCGATGCGGCTGGGCGTGGCCTCGGTGCGGCGGCGGGCTTGGGCGGCGCGGCCTTGGGCTTGGGTGTCAGCGCCGCTTGGCATCGCTGGCGGCCCTTGGCGGCCGTGGCGCCGCCGAGACCAGCTTCCACCGCCAGCTTCCACACCGTGAGGGCGTCTCCCCACTTCTCCATCTGCTCCAGGGCTTCGGCCTTGCGGCTGAGCGCCTTGCCGTACAGGTCGCGCATATCACGGTTCTCTTCCTGGCCATTATCTCCGGTCACAGCCACAGTCTCTCCCTGGCCATTTCCTGGCCCTATAATGCTGATGGCATTGTCTGCATCTGTCACGGCCTGCTTGGGCTCGCCTGTTTTCAAAGCTGTCAACGCTCGGTTTGTGAGGAGAATGATTGCAAGAGGATGCGTAGACGGCACGGCGGCGAGAGAGGATGAATAAGATGCATGTGCCTGCGCAAAGTCTCCGCGCTTGAAATGCGCCGTTCCCTCGAGGCGATGCTTTGTACAAGTTTGCATCGCTGAGGGCGTAATGGAAGGTATTTGGCGGGTGGGTATCGGCGTTGCCTTACGCACAGGCGTAGGGTTGGATTGTGGTTTCTTCGTCGGTGGCGCGCTTTGAGGAGGCGGCGTAGGACGGCTCGGTTGCCTTGGTGCTTCGGAGCCAAACAGCAGATCCTGCTCAGGTTGTGTCTTGACCGGTTCCGCCGCAGGAGACGCTGGTTTGCGTCTTCTACTCGAGCTAATGGCGAACGTGTCATCGTCGTCCGCGAAGCGGTTAAGTCGTGATCGTGCATTCGGCACCAAAGGAGGCGCAGCTTGTTGTTGCTGCCACCTGGGCACAGAGCCACTCCGACTCTGGCCTGCAGACGAAGTCGCGGGCGAGGAGCTTCTTGTAGCATCCGGCGTCCCTCGAGGCCCCTTGTCTTTGGCTGGTCTTGGCCGTCCGCCAGATTCCAGCATCATTGCCTCGTCAGTCGCATTGGTCTCCTCTCTCGTCGAGCCTCGTGCCTGCTTTGCCTGGGCATCCCGCATCCACTTGGGCTGGCCGGGATCACCACCGCCCTCTTGCTGGAAATCTGCGACAGCCTGCTGCATCTTCTTCTGGCCCGTCTTCCACAGCGAATTGGCCGTCTTGAACAGAGTGCTCCCAACCGCGGCCGCCGACTTGGCAAAGTCGGGCTCGCTGCGTCCTGGCGTTGGCTGCTCCCGGCGTTCCGAACGGTTCGAGTTGTTTGACGAGGGTCGTCCCTGCGCCTTCGCTTTCGACTTCCGGTGCGCCTCGTCAAGCAGCCAGTTGGCGGCTTGCTGGACGTTTGTACCAGCACCACTCTCGACTAAGGCGCGGCGCGCATCTTCCGGCGCGAAACCGTAGTCCACAAGCTGAGCCACGGCGCTGTCAAACTCGGCGTCACCGCCATTATTTGGCCGGCGGGCATCGTGTTGCGGTCTCCGAGGTGGCTCGTCGTCATCGGAAGAGCTTGAGTCGCCATCCTCAATTGGCTTTCCGGGCTCGCCACGTTGCGGGGCAACTTGTTGTTTGGCGCGCACCTCCTCCACCGGCCGGCCTAGATCGCCTAGAAAATCGTCGTCGTTGTCAGGCTGTGTTCTCGTCTGCCATGTCGTCGCTGCCGCCGGGGCACCGTTGGATTTAAATTCGCTCAGGCCAAACGGATCGTCGTCGGCCGGAAAAGCCGCCAGGTCCGAGCCCGACGCACTCCATGCATTAGGATTCGAGAGGTCAAGGGGCCTCTGTTCCGTCCTCGTAGAGGTCTCTTTCTCCGGCGGTGGGAAGTGGCTGGCGTTGTCGACCTTGGTATCCTTGTTGAACGCGGCAAACAGGTCGTTGTCGTCGCCGTCGTGGCTGGAGCTCTGTGCCGCGAGGGGTGGTTGCAGCCCCGGACTCGGAGCCTGGCCGCGCGACCCGAGCATGTCCCATTGCTGCCCGTTCCCAAACTGTGCCTCGGTCAGCTTGCGCTTCTCCTCCTCTTTCTTGCGCTTCTCGGCCTCGAGCTGCGCCTGGCGCTCGGCGAGGCTCAGGTTCTGGGACGTCTTGGCGGGGCCGAAGCGCGCCAGGTTGCTGAAGCTGTCCTGGGTTGCCTTGGCTTGTTGTTGAGGCTGCGGTTGCGGCGGATTCGCGAATGGGCTACTTCCGGTACCCTGCGTAGACGCGGGCGTGTTACGCCCCGACGTGAAAGGCGAGGGGCTCGGTCGCAGAGATGGGTACGCCATGTTGCTGGTCATGGGCGCAGCTTTTGGCGGTTGCCCACCGCTGGGCTTGGACCAATCGAGACCAGAGAGGTCATCCATATCGAAGGGGCTCTTCGTCTATCGGGGTATTATATTGGGCACTCGTAAAGACTGGCACGCGAGCATGACAAGGTATGCTGTCCTTTCTCAAATGTCGCCTGGAGTTTCGAAGGTTGTCATTGGTTCCACAAGGTGCCTGCGCCACACTACCGAAGATAATTCGTATGCGCCTCAAGTAGCGCGCATGCACTGTGGCGCAATCACATGACGCATTGGGTAACAATACGGCGTGTTTGCATTAATTTGAACAAAATAATCAATTGCTACATGATCAAACCCTGACAATGATCCCCAATCGTCACACATCCTTCCTACTCCGTCTGTTTCGCGGTGTTGAAATGTAGGCCATTACGCGCCGTCTGGCATCCGCGAATCGGAATTCGACCTGCCTGAAGACTCCTCAGGGTCTCGAAAATCTTCCCGCAAAGTTTCCATCCAAAACCTCGGCCCAAGGATCTGACGCCTCAACCAAAATCTCTTCGTCAGTATTTCTGCAATGCGGCGCTGCCTTGGGCCCTCGTCTGTCACCCCAAAGTACCAGTCCTCGTCGCGCTTGATCTCGTCCGGCTCGCGCTCCCTCGCCTTGAGGTACTGCCTCGCCTCTTGGATATCAACGCTACCTTGCAGCTCGTCAATGATCAGCAGAGGATCCCGGGCGGCAAACTCGGGGTGCAGGCTGAAAAGCGCCTCAAAGTGGCGGTAATCGTCGCCCGTGTCAAGATGGACCCATCGCATGTAATGCCACAGCACGTCGGTCAAGATCCACGGGATCCGGGGCTCGACGATGGTATTCCCAGCCGCAGCTTCAAAGCCAGTTCGGAAGGCCACAAGCTCTGCGGCCGAGGGCAGCCGTCGCTGGTTCGGCAGCCCGGGTGCAGTAAGCAACTGCCCAAGCGGCATGGTTGAAGCAAACTCCCAGTCAATGATGCAAGTGATGTTGCAACTTTCGTCAACAAAAATATTGCTGCTGCTAAGATCAGCGTGGCCAAGCGGAAACCCCATGCCGGTTTGCGATGCGCAGAGCTGGGGAATAATGTCTTCCACCAGCGTGCCCGCAGTGTGGTACTGGACGCGGTTTTCGCTGCTCTCGATCTTGTCGTCGACTGTCACGAAGTCGTTCCAGCGATCCAAGATGATCCGGTGACTCTCCGGGTCTGGGTAAGCCGGTAACTCAGGGAAGGGTCCCCAGAAAAAGTGATGGCTCATGGAGAGGCCGTGGACATGTCCAAAAAAAGCCTTGCTCAAGGCTTTATAGTAGTCCTGCTCCCTCGAGAAGGGGCCGCGATCCATGATAATACTGTGACGGTCTTGGAAAATAAACGCTGGCGCGTGCATCTCTCCGAGTCCGAAGCGGCCATCGCGTTCCTGGATAGAGCCAATCTTTTCAAATCGGAGCTTCGACATTTCAAAGCACATCTCACCCAGCTGTTTCATGACCTTTGTTGTCGCATGCAACTTGTCTCTTGAGCTAGCATTTTGCATACGGCGCATAAATGCCGAAAAGGACTGCCCAAGCGCACAAGTCATGAGGATGTAAGGAACGCCCACGCTGTTCAAGTCGGTAGTGCTACCATCCGCTCAGCAACGATTCCAAAGCCATAACGACATTTCTTCCCTAACGCACCTATAGGCGAGTACTCGAGGGACCGGTACAGTGCTGTGGCGGGCGAGAAAGTTGAGTGTCGTCACTTCGCTGCCTATCAGTGCCTTCAGCAGCCGGGGAGGCAGGTTCTGCCCATTCTTGTCGCGTCTCGGCGTGCGAAAAATCCATTTAAGACCATCGTCAAATCTCACAATGAGCACCTTGTTGAAGCTGCCGTAGAGTGGCGTTCCCATGACCTGGCAGGCGGTGCAGGGCCCGGGTCGTAGACTCGCGGCCAGGTCGAGGACAGCTGCCACATTCAAGGATACTTCGGATGCCATGGTAAGTACGTTGCTTGAGAGAGCAAAAGGTTTGTCCTTGGGCAACACCCGCAATCACAGTACCTATATATGTAAACCGTCGCTGTATCTCGATGATTCAAGGTTCAGCAGAGCCATTGTGCGACAGCAGTCGCTCGTCGCACACGGGTGCATTCATATATGCACAGTATTTAGTACTTGTTATTCTCTTCGAGGGACTCGTGAAATCACAAATCTTTTCACAATTCTTCAAAGTTGTGAAAATGAGTAGCATCGTTTATATCGCTCCCTGCCTGCTTTGCGGGCGCACGATCTTTGACAGCCAAATCAGAAATGCCCCGACTTGGCTCAACCAGTTTCGTATCTGTAAGTTTTTCAACCACCACTTACACGCAGTTCTAACATGGTAAACAGTGTATTCACTCCACGGCGAGGTTTTCATAACTGGTGTTGGTTATTACAGGGATGGCTCCTTTGACCGTTGGGTCGCGCCGCCGGAATACAACGATCGTTGGGATGATGACGGCTACAACGGGCCGGAGGACCATCGCATCGGTGTTTTGCGTCAGAGACCGAGGTACGACCGCTGGGGAGTTCCCTTCCATGAAGCGTGTTGGTCGCTGCTAGAAGTGGCGATGGCTCCCGCGCCGGTGCCTCTGGAACGGCTCCTCGATATCTGCAAGTCATTTCCCATCAGGAACTGTGAGTTCTCGCCCGACTGGGGCCATCACTACGGCGGTCTCGATGTTGAGCACCCTGACGATGACCGCTGCGTGAACGTCGGCAAGCCAAACGCGATCCACCACGCGCTCTGCATCACTCGCATCAGCAAGCTGGACCCGTTCGACTTGCTCGATCTCGAAAGGATTCGCCTCGCCAGCCGCCGCTGCGTCATCTGGCCCGGCGAGAATCTGCCGCCGCCGCGCCAGCAGCAGCAGCAGCAGCAGAAGCAGCAGATGATGCCCGGTGCCCTCGTGACGAGGGCTGCCTGGACGACGCGTCTCAGCAACGACCCGTTCGCGTCGCTGCCGGAGGAGCTACGCGTGGCCATCGCCGCGCTGCTCCCGACGCGCGACTTCCTCAGCCTGCGGCTCGCGTCGCCGCACTTCGCCCCCATGTTCCACCAGCAGGTGTTTTGGGCCACGCGCTTCGCGGGCTTCTGGACCGACCGCGGCTGGCTCTTCGAGGCGCGCACCTGGGACCGGGCGGCTACGGACTGGCGACGGCTGTGGCGTCTCACGAGTCCCGCCTTCCGCTCGTCGGCCATGCACAACAGGGCGCGCGTGTGGCTGCTGGCCCTGAACGCCAAGATGCTGATGACGCCGAGGGCGGCTGCCATCCTGCCGAGCGATGATACGCTGAGGCTGGGTACTTGGCGCATCGCCGCGGCCAAGGTGCAGAGATGGAACCCCGCGCATCCATACATGGGCTTTTTTGATGGTTGCGTTTCTATTCGCGGCAGCTGGCCGGTTGCACTCCCGCCTTTGATTGAACGAGTTTCCTTCTTTTTCAGCTGGATCGGGGATGCTCAATACTTGGCGGGCCTGAAGGTGGTGGGAATGTGTGGAACTGTCGTGGAGTTTGGATACATGGGCCATGAGATTCCTGTTCCCGTCTCCGGGGGTCATTTGGCCGGCTTGTGTCTGGCTCTGACTGAGAAGGGCATCAAAGCCGTCCGTTGTGTCTTTGGTGATGGCAGCCATTCACCCTGGATTGGATCCCTTGCCGACACCGCGCAGACTAGCAGGCTGGTATCTTCCGGAAGGCTTTCAGTGATGACGGCCAAAGTTGATGTAAGCGCTCCATTTGCAAATTTGTGTTTCATTTCATTGCTAAACAGAGTATAGGGTTGCAAGATCGTTAGTCTCAGTGTCTTAGCAACAGATTGGCCGCCTATGTTGTTACGCAACGGTAGTCTATGGGCGAAGAGTATCCCAGACAGCTCGCTGCAGCTCAACGATACCACCGTCGCCATCAGCAATTTTGGCGTCGAGTACACCAGCGCTCCCGGCTACAGCGCTTACAGCGATTGGTATGACCCAATCCATCGAAGCGTGTTTGGCGGCACAAGGGGCCAGAGCCTCACCTACCTAACCGGCATTCACGCGTACATGCTGCTGGGGCCGTCCGGGCTCGAGTTCGAATTTGCGCCCGGCCATCTCGACTACGTCGACACCTGTGAAGACCTGGGCGTGTTTCCAGACTCGGACTGTGCTACTATGCAGCACTTCTACATTGACGGCCCAGGCGGCGAGCGCATCACGGGCGTGGAGCTTTACCTGGAGCACGAAGAAGGCGTGGCTATCGACGACAGCCAAGACATAGACGACAACCGAGACATAGACTACAACCAAGACAGAGACGGCATCCAAGACAGAGACGACACCCAAGACGGAGACGACACCCAGGACAGTGATTACACCCAAGACAGCGACAGCAGCGTGGAGAGCAACCACCTCAGAACCCTGTTGGATTCTTTCAAGGCAAGTCTCCGATGCTACATGCAGCGCCTCGTGGGTAACTTGCTAACTACTTCGTCAGGTCTTTACGAATCGCGGACGGTCACATCACTTTCGGCGCGAGCGCGAGTGCAGGTATCGAACTATTGTGACGCCGGTGACCGTGCCAATCCCGCCGGAGGCGACGATTACAGGATTTTACTGTACAACTGTGAGATTTTATAAGCAACCCATCGATATCACGTGCTTTCTGTTGACTTGTGTGGTAGTCTGGCGAATACATCGCAATGCTGGGTGTTATAACTGAAATGCTTGGCTGAAACAATTGCGCGATAAAACCGCTCTGTCACGAGGAGGGCCGAGGGAGGATTGCGGATTGAATATATGAGATTATATAAGATACACGATTATATAAGAGGATATATTAGATCAGAATACAGTTTGAGTTGATTTCCTATTGGTGGGCGTGTTTATCGTAGAAGGCTGAGTCTAGTTTTGAAATTGTAAGGCGGAAGGGGGATCAGACACGAGAGGTCGCAGATCCGAAGGCAAAGCGAAGCGAAAGATCTCAGTAGATGGCACGGAGATTTCTTCATGCATGGTGATGCAGTAGAAGACCCAGGGGACAGCACTGCTTCTATGAAAGCTTGAGCTTGCCACATGCTTGCAAATTGACGAGGGCCGACGCGACTTGCACGCGGAGCTACCCTATACCATACTACTCGACACAATCTGACAAGTAGTACAGTGAAATGAGCGCTAAACGATACCAATCAGGGCGCCTGGCGGGGCTGCGAAATGGTACATATTATTCGGGATAATTCCGTGGTAGGAAGGAATAGGTTACGCCATTTTCTGGCTGTTTTGTATACGAGTGAAGCTGAAGTGAGGCCATCGTGAAGCGGGTCTCAGCTGCACTCACGGCAGCGCATGTGAAAAGGGAAAAAGACGTACGTACCCCCTGCTTCGCCAAGAGGACATTGTCCGAAAACCTCGCTGTGCTAATAAATTGCACCGGAGCGCAACCCGCACGAGGGACGGGGGCCGAGATTAACTATTTGCAGGGTCCCGGGGCGCAGCCAGGCAATGTGGATGATTTTGACTGCATTATGTGGACACGGAAGAGGAAGCGAAGCACTACGCAAGGGCCAAAGAAAAGGAAGTATGAGGATGATGGGATGGGAGTTGATGGGCTCTTATTCTTTATTAACTAAATGACTTGCTGTGAAGATTTGGAATATGGTGATGCGACGCGCTTTGTGGTAGTTTAAGTATCTACTAGTAGTGCTCTCGTGCCAAGGTATGCTGACTTGGTCGGGTGGCGAAAACTGGGACGTGCCAGACGCGATGGAAATAAAAAGAGGAGTTGAGACAGTGGCCCGATGGTGACAGTGATTCTTCTGCCCCTTTCTGTGTTCTAAGAAATCGTGAGGTTACTCGGTTGCTCGGTTGCTCGGCACCCCTCTCAGTATTAAAGAGACGCGTGTCAGTAGGGGAACAATGAAGAATTACGATACGAAAAGAGATGGTAATAAACAAATAATGGAGCGTGTGTAGATGTCTCATTTCCTATATGGACGGAGATGGGGAAGCAGCTCGTGAAAACGGATTCTATTTCTTCCTTTGATCATATTTTTTACGGGGTATTACATGGGTGTAAGAGAGGGGAGACAGAGGATGAGGTACAACCTGCTGTACAAAGTATCCGCAGACTGTATTCGTTCGGAGTGATCTGTACCGTGTACTTCGTAATACTGAGTATGACAGAAACCTTGTCCTCGATTTCCGTATCGTCTTGTCCGGTACCCAATATTCATACAGTTGACAGATTACACTTGATGGGCTTGGCAAGGCGGCCAGCCCCATTTCGAATTTGATGGTCATCTGTACAAATAGCAATGCTGGTTAAAAGCACAGACGGGTGACTGGAGAAGCTGGGGAAACAACTTGTACATACGGCATCGCTTGTCCGGGTGAAAAACAGGTCAGAAGACGAAGATTGCACTGCAGAGACCATCGGTATGACGTAGCGCGGCCTTTCAGGGGAGGGATGAAGATCAGCCACCCTTGATTTAATCCTGGTCAATGCCAGGGGTAGGCGCAATGTGGGGCAGCAGAAGAGGGGACCGCCCGTTCGAGTAGATTCGTGGCGATGATTGGCTGATTTGCAGCGGGTCCCTGTCTTGCAAGCGTTTCATGTCCCTGCAGGTACGGGATGGGGATCCACTCTAGCAACAGGAGGGAAGGTACTTGTCGGTACGGCATAAATTTGATCAAATGGCCGACAATATTAACAACGACAAGGACAAGCATTGTTCAAATGCCACGGAGAAAAAAAAGAAGCGTCGTTATTTGTCCATTTCCACTTTGCCAGTCTTCGCAGAGCAAGGCTTGGCGATTTATCTGTTTTGGGGTTGGTCAGTGTTTGTAGCGCGGGGACTCGAGAGGAAGGGAGAAAAGAAAAGTGAAGCAAATACATTAACTATAACTGACCACTTGAATGGAGATTTTAGGCTCAGCTCGTCTTTGGGTGCTCTATAATAATAAGTTAACTTGCATCGTACCATCTTAAACATCAGGCAGTCGTCCTACGTTGTGTAAGTTGGTCTAAGCACTTCAGTGCCGCGTTGAATGTAATATTGTTTTTTCTCTTACGTTGAAAAAAAAGTCCAACTCACTATGATATGACGATGGATTCCATGGACGCAGCCGATATCAGACTTGTACTGTCATACGGCCCAACAACCGTTCGATAGCCCAACCCAAATTCCCGACCTCAGTCAATGCCGGGCCGCTGACAGGCTCCAAAGTCGACAGTGGCATTGACCGCTCCAAGGCGTTCTTTGCAGGGACTGTTCTTATAAGCGCAGTGGCTTTTTCTCTCGGCCCACCGAACCCGAACATTGGACTTCGGTGCCTCTGCTGATATTACCTGACCTGGGTTGGTACCACTGGTAAGAGCTGCCACGCGATGCCTACCAATCAATTCAGAACACCAAATGGCCCCTGATGCGAGAAAAGATGGAGGGCAACTTTTGCCCGCGTTTCGCCCTACTGCCTTCCCCCGCCGATCATTGTCCACGGTACCTGGGCTGATGCGCACAGGCTCGAGGTTTAAGCCAGTACGCCGGCGCAGGTCGTGCCGCATTCTCGCCCACCCACCACTCCTCTTCAGTCGACTTGCTGCCGTGAAACCCGCGAGACGATAGGCTGGGCGCCAGTGGCTACTGGTAGAATACCAGTGGCGTTGGCAAAGAGAAAAATGTGTGCCTGGCCGGTACCCCTTGGAACCCTGGGTAATATTATGAGCTGGTCGTCATACTTGGCGGCGGTGGTCCCCAGCGAAGAATAAGTGGGCGGCGATGAAAGAATGATCAACAGCGGCGGAAGCAGACTGGTTAGGATAAGGGGCTGGGGAGCGGTTAAGTAAATTAAGAAATAAAATAAGTCGCGAGATTTATTTCTAATAATTTTGAGACGGCGAGGCAAACGGAGGGCGTCATGATGGTCTTGGTAGAGGCTTGATGGCTGCCCTTTACCCAGGGAGGTGGTAGCTGGGCACGGAGAACAAAGGACAATAAAATGGCCATCATACGAAATAAGACAATAGAATCAGGTTTGAATAAAATGACTGTAAAATGTCGTTTCTCTCCCCACCCGATCTCCGCTCATCTCATCCAACTCGCTTGTTCTGTTGCTGGCCTGCCATTGTTCCTGGACCTGCCAGGGTACTTTCAGGTACCTCCAGGGCCCCTCAGATTCCCCTCAAGGCCCCCAGCTAGATAGCCAGCCAAGCGGTTCTTTGCGCCGCCCGTTTGCCATTCGCCCGTTTGCCAGGCCAGTTATACCCTCATTTGACTGTCCTTCCCCTCCTGCCCTTGCTCCCTTTCTTCTCCTCTTCCACCCGCAAGAGTCCTTTCGACAATTGTATCACTCTTTTCTTCTTCTTCCCCTTCCCTTCCTTTAAAGCAACATCTTCAGCCCACACTCTTTTTTTCACTTTTGGTCGCCTTTTCGCCAACTCAACACTCTGACCGTATACATTCCTTCACTTTTCGACCGCCCCAGCCTTTTTTGAGCAACCTTGATCCTGTATCACGACTTCGATTCCCTGATTGCTTCGGCCCACCCAGACTGTTGTGCAATCAAGCAAAACTTTTTTGTGTTTAAAGCTGATCATCCTTGATCATTTCGTGCTATTTGTCAAGAACTCGAACGGCCGTCTCTCTTAAAGCTGCAGCATCGCCCCTCACCAGCTTGCGTTGATATACAATACCAGCACCAAGCCGCGGCGATCCGACTTTCCGATCCAACCACCGAATCGAATTCTTTTCTCTTTAATCGGCTTCTCCGAACCGACTCAGCTGACCACTCTTCTCAATCTACGCGCTCTGTACCTCGCCAGTTAAAAATCGGGGGTCCTTCTCGCCACACAGCATTCGGCCTCGCACTGGAATTCGCCAAGTCTCAGTCCGCGCAAGAGGTTGGAGTACCTACGTAACTGCATAGTTGCCCGACTCGACGCTCCCTTTTTAAAAAGAAGTTGAATTCTTCAATAGAGAATAATTTCTTCTCGCTCTTTCTTGAATTCGATTTCTCTTCGGAAACCTGTTGAATATTTTGGACGATTGTGAGCCTGGTAAGTCGTTTGCGCCCGTTTACACCCTTCGATCTTTTCCCGCCCTGCGGCAAACGCCCCACCTTCCCACTACGCGACAATGGCATGGCAGCGAGCATAGATTTGGCTGTACGTGATCCATGGGAGGCGTGATGGCAGAAGTTTTTGATTCAACTGCCTTCGGGGCATTTGGCAACTGCGACTTCCAGTTTCAGAAATGCTATCGAATTCAAACATGAAGCGCCGTTTCATTGCTGCTGCCGCGCGCCAGTCTACCTCCTTCATGCATCCCATCATCAGCCCCAACTCACCAGCCACTCAACACCACCAGCTCACAACTGCCTCCTGCCGCCTGCCGCCTGCCTCGCCTGGCAATGCATTTACGTTGCCACCTGCCAGCATCTGTTTCCCATACAAACACCCCCTCCACTGCCCTTCATCTTATCATCATTTTTTGCCATTGTTTCCCGCAATCTCCCAAATGCATCCCATCAACTAGTCGTCGTTTTCTCTCGAGTTCCATCTCACTAACACCCCGTCTCAGACTGCTTCCTCGCGTCGTCCACTCCTTGACAAAAATTAGCTGCGTTTGAAAGCAGTTCCTGCGCTTGGATATTTTCACAATGTTCAAGATTACTCCCGCTGTACTGCTTGCCTTGGCTGGCAGTGCCAACGCCTTCTGGCGCATGGAGTGCCCTGGCCGTCTCGATGTCGCCCGTATTGACCCTATCGTCAACCACAACGACGTCTCTGCCCACGCGCACTCTCTTCACGGCTCTTCTGGTAAGTCTTCTCGGCTGGAAAATGCTCGGCAGATGCGACCATCACATATTTGCAGTCTAACTAGCGTCAGGTCTTTCCGCCTCTGCCGACGGTGCTGCCCTCAAGGCCGGCGACTGCACTTCTTGCCGTGTCACCCAAGACAAGTCTGCCTACTGGTCGCCCTCACTATACTTTGAGGATAAAGACACTGGAAAGTTCGAGCTCGTCACCCAGGTGGGCGGAATGCTGGCCTACTACCTCCTCTATGGAGACAACATCACTGCTTTCCCCGACGACTTCCGCATGATTGCGGGCTCCAATACCCGTCGTGCTTACACTGCCGGTAACCCTGAGCAGGCTGACCCCGACAAGTCTCTTTGGAAATCCATGGGACAGACCAAGCAGAGCATTCTTGAACAGCGTGCTCTTGGCTTCAACTGTCTCAACTACGACAAGCAGCCCGAGGGCACTCTCTACCGCCACTACATGCCTGACAAGGCCTACCTCGATGCCAACTGCAAGGATGGTATTCGTCTGGAAATCATGTTCCCCTCGTGCTGGGATGGCAAGAATACTGACGCCGCCGACCACAAGTCCCACATGGCCTATCCTGACCTAGTCATGACTGGTACCTGCCCCGATGGTTTCCAGACCCGCGTTCCGTCCCTCATGTTTGAGACGATTTGGTCTGTCGCTCCCTTTAAGGGCCGCAACGGTCGCTTCGTCTTCTCTAACGGCGACACCGAGGGTATGATTACAACTAGTTCCTTGTAAAGTCGCATTTTGCTAACATGGCTAGGTTACGCTTACCATGCTGATTTCATGATGGGCTGGGACCGCGATTTCCTCCAGCAGGCTGTCCAGACTTGCACCAATCCCTCTGGTCGTATTGAGGACTGCCCTCTCTTCAACGTTGTTGACCAGGGCACCGCTACCTCTTGCAAGCTCCAGAAGTCCCTCCCCGAGAAGCTGGCTGCTGAGATCAAGGACATCCTCGGTCCCATGGCCAGCCTTCCCGGTGGCCTCTCCATCTTTGGCGACCATGGCAAACCCTCGCTACCTGAAACTGGCAGCAGCGCTCCTTCTTCCACAGCCTCGAAGCCGACCCTGAGCTACACTCCCGGTGACAAGCCGACCAACTCTGCTTCGCCCCTTCCTGGCCAAGTTTTCAAGCAGGTTGATTCTGAATCTGGTTCTGCGGCCACCCCTGCCCCAACGACTGCCCCAGCGCCCGTTCCCGCCTCCGCTGCCGTTACTGGGGCTCCTTCTGCCACCCCCGAGCCCAGCTTCTATAGCACACAGTACATTACCAACGGCAACACTGTCAGCAAGATTCTCTGGCAAGAGGAGATCGTTACTGTCACGGAGACTGCAGAGCCCACCGCCACCAAGACTGTCGATGCTGCCCAGCGTCGTCGTTCCCATCTCCACGGCCATGCCCGTAGGAGCTAAGTACAAAGTCAGAGTTGATATGAAACTACACATACTAAAGGCTGCAATTTGATTTCGGGGGGGATTTTTGACAATCTGGACAGGTTCCGGAAATTGGAACGGCTTTCGAGTTGGCATGATTTAGACAACGTTCTGTCTTGAAGGTTCTTCTTTTTTTTCTTTTCATAGAGGCAGAGATGCTATGCAATTCTTTTTGATATCATAGGATTTAACAAGCCCCAAGCAGCCACGTGTTTGACACTGAAATGACTGGTGTTTGTGATCTGTGTAGTCCGGGCCGGACCAACGGGCCCACGGGACCCCCACATGCTGGATTGCCAACACAAATCGAACGCCTGCAAAGCTGCCCTTAATTCTCCTGCCGGTTAGTACGAGCCAAAAATAAACCGGTTCCTATAAAGAAATAAGAAGAATGATTAATTGTGAGTGATGCATTTCTAGAAAGTGCCTCTTTATTCGCAGCCAAGATGCCGTTTTGGTGGCTGGCGGTACAGGCTGGCTGGAATGCATCACACCCGGCAACACATTCCTTATGGTATTGCAATGGAAATTACACTCCCATACACGCATAACAGAAGCCGCTGTTTTTATGAGCAATGGCGCAAAATATGACAGGCTAAACGTTGTGTAGCAGCTCTTTGCTCCCACGCTCCTTTTCCCTTTCACTCATCCTACATCGACAGCATATCACATAGGAAGCTATATCACAAAGGCGGCTTTGATGCCAGAACAGTCACTCCTTTCTCACCGTTATTTTCCCGTATTGGTGGAAAAAGGGGGGAGAGACTCTAGCTAATGCTGATATCGACAACCCCCCTTACAGGACCTGGATGGACGAAGCTATGACGATGCTGGACAACACATTTGCTCGTTCCGAGGGCGGCATCAGTGACGGCCTCAACATGTTGGAACGACGTGGTACCGCTGCACTCGGCCTCGGCTGGCTCATCGCCATCATTCTCTGCGGCGGTGTTTCCCTCTTCATCGTCGTGGGGTTCGCCCTGGCGTGGCGGGCGCAGAAACGGCGCGGTCCGCTGACGATTACTCGGACGACTGCCTCGCTGCCCTACGAGGCCTCGGGCATCACGGCGATACTGCGGCAGCGAGCTTCGACAACGAAGCTGACGAGGCGACGGATGAAGATTGTGCGGGAGCGGAGCTGCCTCTCGGACCTGAACGACGACGACGGGACGATGCTGGGACGGTTCTCGGCGATCCGCATCCCCTCACTGCCGGTGCTGCCGTCGCTGCCGTCGCTGCCGATGCTGCCGTCGTACGGCTCGCTTCGCCGGTATCACACGAGCAGACGCTCTTACCGCAGAGATAAGGCCTGGCTCGACGACGAGGAGGCTATCGAGATTGGGCGGGTGGTGGCGGCGACGTACAAGCCCAGACCGGGCAGCGGGAGCGGCTGGGCCGGACAGAAGAATCCGCCGGCGCTGCAGCCGGTGGGACATAAGGCAATGATGCAGGGTGTGGGAGTGATAGGCCAAGAGCAAAATCAACGTCAACAACGCTTACCAGACTATCAACAACACTATCAACAACAACGGCAGCAGCAGCAGCAGCAAAACTCCACACAGCAGTGGCCTAGTAACAACCACTACGCCAATCTCTACGATCAGGATGAAAAATCCCGACATGTCGAAGAAGAGCAATCCATGCCGAAGAAGCCCAGCGCCGTATACAGCGGAGACGGGGCCGCCGCCGCCCCGGCAAAGGGAGGATTCACCCGCCCCGCCGGCGCCGTCTTAGCCCGGCATCCCACGTGCACCGACTCAGACCTGCGGACCATCCTGCGCTCCACGGAGCAGCGACTGCGTGACGGCGACCGCAACCGCAGCCGCTCGCCGGAGAAGATTGCTACGCCGCAAGACTCACCGACGAAGACACCGCGCAGTGTGCGCTCCCAACAGCAGCATCACCAGCCGCACAGTGGCAGCCCAACGCGCATCCCCGGCAGCGCCAGCGGCGGCATGGGCGCGCGCGACGGCTCGGCCACGTCGATCAGCAGCGCGGCCAACAGCCTCATCGCCCACGCCACGGAGGAGCTCGAGCTGCCAGGCGGTATGGGTAGCCCCAGCCGTCTACGCGGGCGCGAGTGGCTGCCAGGCGACGATGCCATCCTTCAGCTCACGACGCCGGGGCTGCAGCAGGAAGACGACGAGGTTGAGGCGGCGTACATTGCCCATCGCGACAGTGCGCAGAGCGAATACCAGAAGAAGATCCAGCAGTACCAGCAGCAGCTTCAGCTGTATCAGCAGCAACAGCAGCAACAGCAGCAGTATGCCAACTCTCAGCGAAGCCCGCAGAGGAGCCCCCAGCGTGAGCGTGAGCAGAGACGCAGGTCTGTCGACAGCGACGCCTCGTCCAGCCTGTCCACGCTGTATAGCGTGGGTGACGAGGTGGACGACGCCTCCATCCAGGCCGTCGTCGAAGGGCCGGATGATGCTTTCGTCGAGCGAAACGGCGTTTCAGAGCTGGCGCCCCTTCGGCGCACCATGACGGTCAGCTCGGACACACTCGCGCGCCACATTGACCACGACACCATGCCCCCTCTCTACTGTATCCCGCCGCGCAAGCAGTCGCTGTCGCAGCAGAAACAGCATAGCTACCACCGGATGCACAAATCGCTGGACGGGCCACGCTTCGCCGGCGCCTTGCAGCCGCCATTGCGTGACAGGGCGGAGGAGATTGTCCGCCCCAAGTCGGCCACGATGGCCTCGCCACAGCTATCCCTATCCGAGTCGAGTTACACCGACATGTCGGTCGACTCAACAACCATGAGTCTCTCCAGCGATGGAACCATTACGGGCGAGACTGGCGAGACCGAGGTGGAGGCGCTCGAAATGGTGGAGGAGATGACGACGCCGGTCAAGCATGACCGCCGCCGTGACTCGGATGTTTCTTCCTCGCCATTTAGCGAAGCGGACATTGTCAACATGATCATTGCCGCACAGTCCCCGAAGAGGCAGACGACTACGAAGCGCGCGCTACCAGTGCCGCCCATCCTGATGCCACCCGCAGATGGCTCGATCACGCCGACGCCACTATCGCCGCCGCCCAAGAGCGTCGCCCGCACCGCGTCGATGCGCAACGCGGCTGTTGCCCGCCAGCTGTCCGTCACCTCCTCGTACTACAGCAACAATGATGGTAACGGCAACAAAAACACCAGCAATAACAACAACAGCATCAACCGTAACAACGGATCCGTGTCACGCGGCCCCCTTGCCAATCTGTCTGTGGCCACCTCAGTCGCAGAGCTGCGCCGCATGAACTCTCTCATCAGCATCGCGAGCAACCACTCCCTCACATCGATCACCGCCGCTGCGAGCGTCGAGTCGATGGTCGAGCCCCTGCGCACTGGCCTGTCCGACACCACCCACCTGCACGGTCCGCGCATGGGCAACCGCCAGTACCTCAACGTCGGTAGCCCCAGCAGGCTGGACGCGGTCGGTGGCGTCCGGAAGACTGTCGTCCGACCGGGCGGTCCGCGCCCGAAAAAGAGCGGCCCCGCGCGCTCCAACACGACGACGGCGGCGGCGGCGGCGCCGGAGCGACCGGCCAAGAACCCGCGCCGCAGCCTGGGAAACGTCCGCGCGCCACCGGCACTGCTCGCGTCCCCGGAGAAGGAGTCGCAGGACAGCGGCAAGGAGAATGCCGGGCTGGGCATCTCGCACGTGCAGGAGAGGAGGTACGAGCCCTACGTGCCGCCGGTGAAGAGCATGAGGAACCCGATGGTGGCGGAGCTGGTGGCGGCTGCGGAGCGCCGTGGGGACGGCAAGCGCGGCAGCGTGGATAGCCTGGGGCTGTATGACAAGGACGGCTTCTTGCTGCCGTCGCCGGAGAGGGAGATGCATAAGAAGCTGCTGCGCATGTAAGGCCGTGTACGCTTTTCAAAAATAAAAAGCATAATCATAATTATCGACGGCATGCATCACGAGAGTTCTGGGAAACCAAGTCCTTTCACGGGCCACTTGTGAAATCTTTACTTTACAAAGTTCAATATTCTTTCTTTCATTATTTACTTTTTATTTTTACCGGAACAAAGCAGACTGTTTATTTCATCCTTTTTCGAGTGGCATTTTCACTCAAGACGGCACGCGGCAGCTTCTCTACTCCCCCTTACATGGGCCGCATCACCAGGCATAGCTCAAATATAATTAGGAGTCCTAACTCCATGTCATAATAAAATTTTACACTATTTTATTCAATGCAAGAGCCCCCTTTTTTTTCCTTGTGTGCTATCCTGGTATTCCATGTGCCATCTTGTCATTTTAACAGTGATTCCAATAAACGCCGTTGCCTTGAGCCCTTGCGGTATTTTGTTTTCTTCTCTCGCATTTGCCAATCCACAATAACAGAAAAAGTCCCCTATTCTACTCAACTCTTTGACGCTTGCTCTCAGCGTCCTCCTCCTCCGTGCCGTGGCCGTTGACCGCATCCTGCGCCTCGACCTCGTCGCGCGCCCTCGTCCGGCCCGCACCCTCCCCCAACTCGGCGCCTTCACCCTCTTCCTCACCGCCCACCTCCGCTCCGGGGCCGATCCAGTTGCCTTCCTCGTCAAAGTACTCGCCGACGTTGTCCGCCGTGATCCAGCCGCCGCTGCCCGGCATCGGCGGGGGCAGCCCGCCGTCCGCCGCGCCGCGGAGCACGCCGGAGAAGCCCTCGAGCGCCTCGTGCTCGCCCTCGAAGACTATGCGATCGTTGTTGTCCTCGTCCTCGTCGGCATCCTCGTCGGCGGCGGGGTCGGGGTGGAGGTTCGAGCAGGCCGCGACGGCTTCGTAGAGCTTGGAGGCAGCGTCGGCGGCGGGCGGGACGATGGTTAGCTCGATGAGGCGGAAGTCGTCATCGGAAGAGCCACCGTCGGACAGCTCGAGCTGCATCCAGACGGCGGGCGCGCTGCCCTGCTGCTTGATGGCGTGGATGGAGATGGAGGGGTACGGTATCGAGACGCCTGCCTCGGCGCCGGGGCTATAGAGGATAAAGGTCCTGCAGAAGACGGCGATTGTCTTTGTTAGAAAGCTGTACGTAATGTGGAAAGGGAGGAATGGGGCCTGGGACAAGCGCACTCGGATGTGACGTAGACGTCGACCTGCTGCTCAACGAGCTCCTCCTCTGCGCCGTTCTCAACTGCGGCGGCGGGCAAGTCCCGGGGGAAGACGGCCAGCGCGCCGCCGGATACCTGTTCCCGGGGAGCCGAGGCAGTGGCGCCGGCGAGGTGCAGGTGTAGCACGGGCTTGCCATCAACGAAGGACGCAGGCGTTTGCGATTGGTACTCCTCGAGGGGGACGAAGTCGGCAGCCGCGGGCGGGGTCCGTATCGTGGTGGCGATCATGTTGGGTGGGAGGATTTTTTTTTCTCTGCCGTTGTTGAGGGTAGCAGGGACAAGGAGGAGAAGAAATGGGAATAAAAGCCGCTGTGGCAAGCTTGGAGAGCAGAGCTTGGAGAGCTTCGCAGGCAGATCGCGGGGGACAAACGAAAACTTGCGCCGGTTTTTAGGCGGGTGGGGCAATGACATGACTGCTTGCGTGTCTGGAAAGCCCGGCCCTTCTTGCAACTCTTCATTGGACCACGGCTTGACACTCTGCAATAGTCAGAAGGATACTGAAAATTGTCGCTGGCTGATCGTCAGTCTCTACGAAGGCGGCGCGCTCCTCAAATCGACGCATTGCTCGGGTGCGAGCGACTCGCCAACGCGAGTTGACCATGTACAGCCATCGTGAGAAACCCCCTCCCTCCGTCTAACCTCTTCCATTCCAGTGCCATCAACAACAACCAGCTTACACCTTTAATCAACCAGGTCCGCATCCCCTCCTGGAGCAGGTGCCGCTCACCGTGTCCCCCTTCGTCTCCCTGCCGACCGCCACAACGCTCGCCTACACCTACAAGACGATGCCGTCCAGCATACCGCCCTCCGCGCTCGGCATCCCGACGGCCTCGTCGTCGAGCGAAGCCGACAATTCCAGCGCCGCCGGCGGTGCTTCAGACCAGTCGAAGCCGCGCTTCGTCGTCTCGCAGTCCGGTGCGGCGGCGCACCCCGACGAGATCGTGGCCTCGTGCCAGGCGCTGCGCGCCCACGTGGCCCGGCTGCAGGAGGACGCGGAGCGCGAGCTGCGCGCTTTTGAGGAGCGCATCCGCGAGCGCGACCTTGCGGAGAAGAGACGGCTCGCGCCGGGCTGGCTGGACAGCGACGCGCGGCTCCTGCAGCCCGAGAAGAGCGCGGCGGCCACGGTGGCGGGGAGCGACGAACCGATGATTGGCGAGCCGACGACTGCTGCCGCGGCGGACGAGGGAGCTGCGCTGGACAGGGCGTTTGGTGGGATGAACCTGAAATGACGGGGTGAATACTACAACTTGGCGAGCAGCGGCTAAGAAAAACGGCACACAAAACAACTTTGTATTAGGTGTTACGGAGTAACTATTTGAAATTTACACATGTTTATTAGCAGCCCCTGGAGCTGGTTGCCGAGGCCCAAGAAAAAAATAATTGCGAGCAAGTTTGGTACAGGATTTAGATCAAGTTGACGGCAAAGAGGGCGACGGCACCGGCAGCGAGCATGGCAGGCTGCTGGAGGTTGGCCGCGCCGACCTGGACCCGGGTGCTGGTGGTGTTGTTGCCAGACTAGAGAGAGAGATGGTCAGACGACTGCAGTCATCGAACGAGCATTGAGCAAACTTACGGTGGGAGCGGCGCTGGCGGTAGGGCGGCCGGTGGTGGCGACGGCGGTCGACTGGACCTTGGAGGAGGAGCCGGTAGCGGCGGAGGTCTGGGCGGCGGTGGTCGGCTGGGAAGACTGGCCGGGGGCGGAGGGCTGGGCGGATGACGAAGCGGCAGGGGCGGAGGACGAAGCAGCCGGGGCGGAGGAGGTAGCGGCCGGGGCGGAAGAGGCCGGAGCGGAGGGCGTGCCCGTGGTGGCGGCGGGCGCCGAGGCAGAGGCGCTGCTACCGCCGCTGGCGGCGCCGGAGGGCTTGGGGTTGGCGGTGAGGCCACACTTCTGGGCGGCGTCGGTGACCTTGGTGCCGTAGTACCGCCAGATGTTGTACGTGTTGGCGCAGTCCATGCAGGCGGCGAACTCAGTCTTCCACTTGTCAGTGTCGCAGTAGCCGTCCTGGGCGGCGTCCTGAATGGTGTAGCCTGGATGCGGTCATGTTAGAGAGACGAAGCTCGGATGGAGAAGGTCCGCAGTCCGTGACAGCGGCGTGACAGCGGCGTGACAGCGGCGTGACAGCGGCGTGACAGCGAGAGTGGTGTACATACCGCAGTTGGCGTGGCACTCATAGGCAGCACCGGTGACCTGACGCTTGGCGAGGGGGACGGTGTCGGGGAACTGGAAGCCGACGCGGGCAGAGGCCAGCGAGGCGACGGAGCCGACGGCGGCGAGGGTGGCGACGAAGTGCATGGTGATTAGGTGATTGGGGGTTGATTATTTCTCTGGAGCCAAGAAACGAGGGACAATGGGAACGAATGTGTGTCTAAACAGCAACGGGCGGGAATTGTTTGTCGGATGCAACCTTACCAACACAACTCGGTGGGTGAGAGGAGGAAGGGCAAAAGCGTTACTTATAGCAAGCTAGCTGGCAAAAAAAAAAAGGAGATGAAGGGGGGGAATACGACAAGCCACAATCAATTCTGGCATGACTAGGTACAGAGTGACGGTTCTACGGAGTATGTACGCACGTCAAGGTTGGGGGGGGGGGAAGCTGTTCGGTTGCCGACGGGGAAAAGTCCGGAACGTGACAACGGAAACTGGCAGCTACGGACGGGGACAAGGTGTTTGAAGTAGAAGGTCTCGAAAGGGCTAGAACGAGACCGCAAAGACTTGAAAGTAAAAAATGGTTGGGTGATATGGAAAGGGAATTGATATGAAGTGGCACACCAATGAACGCTATGGGCAAGCCACAGAGCGGAGAGGCAAGCTTTTGGCAGGTGGATGGATGCGGATATGTCGGCGCTTCGGCGGAAACGAGCTGCATATGCCCGGTGTTGGGTCGAGAGTGGAAAAGAGGAGTGGATGGATGGATCCCTTTGGATGCATAAGATGGGAAGCTATTGTGGTCTGTTTGCATCGGTAGTGGGTTGTGGAGGGATGAGGGATTGAGTTGAGTTGAGGATGTGAAGGTGAGGAGGATCGAGGATGGCTGGTGGGTTGTGGCGTCGTTGAGTTTGTCTTTGTCCCGAGACCGGCCACGGCGGTTGTTGATGCTCAAGGCGGAATTCTTCCGGAGCCTTTTTTCTTCTCTTCTCCTTTCTATTTCGGGAAGAAGAGTCCAAAGGCATCTCTCCTGCTTGCAAGTCTCTTGCTCGCCCGACTTCTTAACTGGCTGGGCTATATAGAAGATGCGACGTTGGACGGACGCACTGCTTCATTCTGGCCAGGAGCTGAAATGCACAGAGTCCAAAACGGGCAGGCAATAGACTAATAGCTTATTACCCAATATCCAACAAGAATAAAAGAAAGAAGAGGAAGAAGAAGAAGAAAAAAAAAACAGAAATTCCCTCATGCCAAGCCTTGCATACCGATAGTGCGCCATGGCCTCGCTTACAGGGAGGGGGCACTTTGTGTGAAGAGTCAAGACCATTCATTATCAATCAGCAACTAGGATTTCATTTCCTTAGCCTGCCCCAGCCCGTTGTGGCGGGACTCCATCCACAGGCCCACCTGAACCAATAGCAACTCATGAATCCATCTAATCAATTGGCCCTCCATCTAATCAGATCATCTGATAAAAATTCTCGCCAAAAGAGAACAACCGTTTCCTAGTCAGAAAGCAACATCCGCGGAGCCTTTTCCACTTTCTCACCACACCACTTTACTTCCCCCTCTCCACACCACCTTGAACCCTGGTTCGCCCAGCCCCCCCCGCTCCCATTATTCCTCAGCTGCAGCGCGCGCTCTCCGGGAGGGGTAGCACCTTGGTCTCCTCACCCGTCAACTTTCTTGGCCCGGGAAAAAAAAGACTTGGCCCATTTTCACATCCCACCCAGCCCGGTCCCCGTTTGCATTCTCTTTTTCTTGCCACTTTTCTCCAAGTGATAAGCTTTTGCAGCATGTGGCGAGTGGATGCGGTTCGCCCTTGGTACGGACTTGGCCCGGGCTTGGAAGCAAGAAGAAGAAAAACCGGCCATCCATCCCCATATTCGGCAATAACGGGTGCCCGCAGTTCGGCGTGGCAGGTGACCTGCTCGGTGTTAAACTTGCCTTATCGAGGTTGGGCTGAAGAAGTAACTAATAAAGAAGATGAATTAATGAGAAAAAAAAAAAGAGAGAGGTCGGCATCCGGAGTCTGTGCTTCTCAGTATGGTGTGGACAGTCAAGCCTTGTTTTTTTCTTTTCTGTTTAGCTATTAATGTAGCATGCCACCCCAAATAAACCCCATTCTTGTCTTTTGAACCTGCGTCTCTTGTCTCATCCCGTTCCCCTCTCGCGCTTTGCTCCCCCTCCCCGGACCTCTCCAGCCTACGGCCATGTCTGTTCTCACCACCCTCGCCGCCGCCTGGCTCATGGCCTCGTCAGGCGTCAGCGCCGCCGGCACGTCAGCCAAGGCCATGACGTCCAACACCATCGGTCCGGCCGCCTTCATGTGGCCGCCCGACCGCGTCTGGTCCGCCGACGCGGACAACACGGCGCCGTGCGGCTCCATCGCCGGCGTCACCAACCGCACCACCTTTCCCCTGCGTGCGTTTGCACTCCATCCCTCTCTTTCCAGTTGGTATTTTGTCTAACCTCGAGAGCAGAAAGCGGCAAGATCTCGCTCGTAGCCCAGGACGAGTCCTATGACCTGGAGCTCGCCGTCTCCTACGTCGAAGGTTCGTTCTAACTCTTCACTCCATAGCGCAAGTCGTCCGCTAACATACACATCTAGATCCCAAGAGCAACAGCGACTTCAACAAGCTCATTGACATGGAGACGTTCAAGGACATCAAGCTCGGCCACACCTGCGTCACCCTGCCCAACGCGCCCTCGTCCGTCAAGTCCGGCACCAACGCCACCCTGCAGATCAAGTACATCGCCGACTTTGACAAGCCCGAGAACCAGACCTTTTACGCCTGCGCCGACATCACCTACGTCGAGCTCTCCGACTTCAAGGTCTCCATCCCGTGCTTCAACGCGACGGAACCCAGCCCCGGCGACAGCACCTCCAAGGGCGGCTCCTCGTCGACGCCCAGCGCCTCCGCCTCCGCCTCGCCGTCCTCCGGCTCCGGCACCGGCAAGTCGGGCTTGTCTGGCGGTGCCATCGCGGGTATCGTGATCGGCTCCATCGCCGGCGTCGCGCTGATCGCGGCGGCGGCGCTGCTCATCTTCCGCAGAAAGCAGCAGCGCCTGCGCCTGCTCCGCCAGCAAAACTCGGAGCGCGGCAAGTGGGCGCCCGGCGGAGACGCGGCGCGCGACTCGCAGTCTCAGGGTAGTGTTCGGATGAATAACTTGTAATGTAGCTGGGGTAGTATGTTATGTGTGTGTGTGTGTGAGAGAGAGAGAGAGTGTGTGTGAGTGAGTGAGGGGGAAAAATGATGAACGCAATGTCACAACTTATTTGAGATTGCATCAAGTGTCAATTTGATAATGATGCTTTTCGCGTAATGATAGCCTAACGTGTAAACTGAATTGAACCCTATTAAGAGTTATTCACGCTGTCATCTTCATTCACCCTCTCATCCTGTTCGATTTGATACGCCTTATTCTCGCAGGCCTTTCTTTACAGCTGGGCACAACTTTGAGATTGCATCAAGTGTCTATTTGGCAACGATAGTTTTCGTAGAATGATGGCCTAACAAAACAGCGACGAGATAACTTTAAAAAGTCGCATTCGGGTACTGTGTACGCAGGTGTCCATGTAGTAGGCATTTATAGGAATAGATGGTAGAAATACAAGATGGAGGTGAAAAAAGTAAGAAAGATAAGAAAGACGTAAAACACATAATAGACATAATAGACATACATTTCCATAAAAGATGAAAACCATAAAAGACAAGAAAGATACAACATCTGTGGTTGCTCCTTCCTTCCTCTTCAGCTCCAACACAGAGCCAAAAACAAAAACACCCCCCCCCACCCACCTTGATTCCCGGAAAACACCATTTCATTGGGGCCTGGCATTCTTCTTCTTCAATCTGTACGGTATATACCCAGCATCTCTGCAGTCAGAATTGTATCGACATATCAACATATCCATGACAGACCAGCGCCAGGTTGGTCGTCCCTCCGGTATGAGGACTAGAATCATCATCCTCACGGGCCCGACGCCAAGCTCGACGCTTTGTATTCCCGAAGAATATGGAAGATTCGATCTTCTCATACACTGTGGAAACCTGACCCAGCACTCCACTGGCTCAGAGTTCGGCCAAGTCATGAGATACATCCGCAGGTTCAATGTCGGCCCCAAGATCTTGATAGCCGGCGACAAGGACGTCTCCCTTGACCCACAAGCGTATAGATTCCACTCCAGACGGCAAGTTCACGTGGCAGAGGAGTCTACTGCAGTCTACGAGGACCCGAAAGCCGATGAAGTCGATGCGGGAGCACCTGCTCCTAGCGCTGATGCTGCTCCCATTGAGAGCCGCACGCAGGCCCTTGGCAAGGAGAGACGGCTGCAGACAAGAAAGTATGAAAGGCCTGAGGCGACCCGGACGAGAATGCAGAAAATGTGGCGGTGGAACGTTCGGTTCCTCAACGAGGGGACACAAGAGATCCTGCTCCCGAACCGCGCTCCGCTCCGCCTATACGTCAGCTCGTACACGCCTGACGCGGGCAAGTCTCTGGCGTTTCAATACCAGACGCATCATCATGACTTCAGCATTGAGCCGGACACGGACATCGTCGTGACGCACGGCCCACCATGGGCCGTCCTGGACAGGAGTCCCCCCGAGTCGTCGGCCCTCTACTGTAAGGGCAGCACGTCGCTCTGGCACGCGATCAAAAGGGCGCCACCGAGGCTGCACTGCTTCGGCCCGGAGCGCACCTGGCGCGGAGCGGCCGTGGCGACCTGGCAAGGTTCGGATAGTCCTTTGTGGGCCGAAGTCGATGCCACCCAGGAACCGGACAGCCAGGAGCTCAGTGGTGTACGGTCCAGGTTGCCCATGGAGTCCGGGTTGCCCACGGAGACGAGTCACTGCACGGCAGACCGTCATCCCGTGGGATCGGGTCAGACGCTATTTTTGAATGCGTGCAGCGCCGCACCAAACGGCGTGGCGCAGCCTTGGATTATGAATATTGAGTTGCCTGCACGCATCGACGACGCGGCTCACTCTGAATCTCGTGCCTGGGGGGAGGGGGGGGGGGGGGCGG